>NC_056742.1:530029101-530091601 GCF_019279795.1 Protopterus annectens | reverse complement strand
GTGTTAAGCAGATAAACCTCTGGATAAAGTTTCCTTTTTTCAGGGTGACCCAGGAGCACTAAGGGACTTACTCACAGTCACACCGTAAACAATTGACTACATTAACAGCTCAGAGCAAGATGCAAGATTCTAGGGAGGTTTACCAGTTGATGTAGAACATTAAGGGTACAGGGTTTGATTCTCTCACTATTTTAGACTGAGCAACTCCATTAATCAGAAAACCCTTACCTAATTTGGGCAGTACATACTGTTAGAAAAATATGTATTTGAACATATATAAAGTGCTAGTTTAAAAGCAAATAGTATATAATGCATTTTATTCTATTAATAATATGGCAATAAGAATGATTTTACATGTAATTGCTTGAAGCTTTGGAACTGCAGTGTATTTGAACTCTGACCCTGGCAGTAGCCAGCTCAGCAAGCTTATGTTTCTCACTAATGATTATCTGCTGGGTCAGGAAATTAAATGTATAAAGCATTGAAAATCTTCTTCTCCTTCCTCTGGGACAATTGGCCTTGTGAATGTTACCAAGATAAGACACAGCTGTTGGAAGAATGTTGCAAGAAGAACAAAGAAGTGTATTACAAGACTGAACCAACTATTGTATTCGAGCAGGCCTGAAACCTTGAAGGAGTAACATTTACAGAAAGACATTATAACTGACCAGGTGCTTTGCAAGGCTGTATTATTCCCAAGGGAAAGCTTTTTAAAAATATAACATCAGCAATCTTTATGAATAGAATACTGTTAGTAAAAGTGATGTAGATGCCCTGTGACTAACCACGTCAGAAAGGTGGGCACAAACTAGAAAATAGAAACTATAAGAATTGTGTACTTCCTGTATCATGTCAGACAAAATTCTGTACTTGTATGGTTTTTTGCCTCCTGGTGTACACTAGTAAACTTTTGCATCTGAGCCTCCTGTGTTGTTATCTTTGTTTTTATTTAACACATACAAACACACAAACACACAAACACACACGCACACACACGCACACATGCACACACACACACACACACACACACACACACGCACACACACACGCACACACACACACACACACACACACACACACACACTCACACGCACTCACCTTTCTACTTACAATGCAGTTTGGTTCACTTGGCCTGATTCGAAATGCCTGCCTATTGCTAGCACACATTTAATCTGAAGTTCACTCAATGCCCATCTACGGACCATCACTGCTCTGGCCAGTTCAATATGTCTGTGAGTGAAAGAAACTGGAATTGCTCAACTAAGGGCAGCAGGTGACACAAGAGATGTGAATGCTTAGTGAAGTAATATGTATCTTGTACAGCCGGCAATGTTCAAATGCACAGCTTGCAAAAGTTCAGCTGGAGGTAAGTTTGTTTTAACAGGGCACTCTGGGGGACATGTGCCCCCTGCGCCCCCCTTCCAGAACCACTATTAAGCTGTATATTGTCATTGTACTTATCTCATTTATATGCTGAACATTTCAAGTTAAATGTAAGGTTAGTTAAATTCAATACTGCAATCAAAACTGCTACAAGAAATATTAACAACCTCAGATATGCATATGATACCTTTAGTGATTGCTGAAACTGAGGAAGAAGTGACAGATGTTGAAGGTGAAAGTAAAAAGCTAAAAAGCAGACTTGCTTTGTAGCATCAAGGAAACGAAAATTATGCCATTTCAAATAAGTGGGGAAAGCAATTTTACTTTCCTTGCCTTAAAGATCTCTAAAAGTCTCTGCAGATAGTGATGGCAGCAATGAAATTAAAAGACACTTGCTTCTCAAAAGAAAGAAAATATGGCAAATTTGGATTAGATTTTAAAGAGCAAAGACATTACATTTTCAATGCAAATCTATACACTCAAAATATTTCCAGTAATAATTTGTGTATGAGATTCAGAAAAGCTATGCGCCAGAAAATGAATGCTTTTGAACTGTATTATGAGGAACACTTTTGAGAATTCCATGGATTAAAAATAAACTCTTGAAACTAAAAAGCAAAAAAAAAAAAAAAAAAAAGAAATACAGATCTTAATAAATGAAAGTGCTAATCCACTGTTTTTGTACCATTTTGCATTTTACTGTATGTTTACTGGCTGTTGTACCTGTCAGAGTCTCTGTGGCCTGCAGGTTTCAAGAATATCAACTCAATCAATACTTAAGGAAGCAACTTCAGCATGTTCTCTGCAAGCGGAAGGTCTGATATACTGTAATTTGAATGCTTTGATGTTGTCAGGAGCGACTGAAGACAAACGAAGAATGGGGTGGCAGAGATTAAGACTGACAGGTAAAATTAGTGAAGGAGTCCAGGGAAGTAAATAGTGTGGGAAGAAATAGCCAGTGTATTATTATGGCTAGGCTTCTATAGGCCCTAGGGCCAATAGCCTAGTACCAACCTATGAACCTATAATGAATATGAATTTACAAGAACTTAAAAAAGCAGTTGTTGATAACAAGCTGTTGAAGTTATGAGGAGTCCAGCTTGATTAAATGGGTAAAGGACAACACTTAAATTATTTTATGTCTGAAACACTCTGATTACCATTTAAAATACACATGAAGATAATCCCATGTACCCATTTACTCACAGGCAATGATGCAGTGATAATTTAAAAGCAGTCTGCAAGACTCTGATCTTCCAAACAGATCCACCCTGCTTATTACATGTCATCAGAAAATCTACTTTGTGAAAATTAGTTTATAATGCTACCTTCTTCACCCAGAATTCTCTCTGGCATCCTGCTCAATGGTTGTTTTCAGATTTCATTTTTTCACTCTGTAAAGTCAGCACATAGACAAGAAAGGCCATTAAAGGGATTTACTTTAAAAAAAATAGTCATACTTTTTCAGAAAAAAATCATAAGTTCTGGTTACAGGCAGAGAGTTTTCTTGTTTAAACTTGACAGCTTTTCAGTACTCAGGTGGTTTTTCCAAATTTGTGGTTAGCTTGTGATCACACAAAACACTGTATATCATCTGTGAGCAATTATCTCTAAACACCTCTTACAGTATTTCACTAAAGACATTATTTCACAACTACTGAGTATAGCTTCGGGTGATGTCTCCATCTGTTTAAGTACCACAAAAGGGCTTTATTTGTATTTTATAATTATTATATACCAAATCCTGCAAAATTAAATCCATTTTTCAGTGTATATGCTTTCCTTTCACCTAACACAGTACAAGATGGCCAGACTGCAAATAAAGGTTTGTGCCACACTTTCATGTAAAATCATAAGTAATTAAATTTTGTATATAATGACACTTCCCAGGCAACTTTCCTCAAACCAGAAGTGCTGTAATAAAAAGGGTCATTTAACTGTACTATGCATTTGGTATTAACAATGCACTTATATGCACAATATTAAATATAAACAGAATAGTTTTCTGCCTGTGTAAGAAAAAGTCGAAAGCTTTTAATGAAGCCTTGGTACAATGAAAACAAAAAATAGTGCAGATGAGCTCTGGAAACCAAAGCCATATGTTGTATTTTTCTCTCATTGAGACTGTAAGAAATAAAAACATCTAGTTAGTTGTTTTTTGTAGTTATGACATTGCTAACCATGAGTGTCCATTAGAGAAGTTTCTTTTTCAGTGATGTCCCAAGGTGAAATACCATGACAAAACATAAATTCATAGCACATTACAATTTACAGTTTATAAAGCAAGCAATACATGAGAAATAATTAGGTCATGCAATTAGTTGGGACAAAAAAATGAAATAAAGTAATACAATATTTCATACTCACTGTATGTGCAAATGTGCAAGTGTGCATGCATGTGTGTGCATGTGTGCGTGTATGTGTGCATGTGTGTGTGTGTATGCGTGCATGCATGTGCGTGCGCATGTGTGTGTGTGTGTGTGTGTGTGTGTGTGTGTGTGTGTGTGTGTGTGTGTGTGTGTGTTGTAGTTGACAATAGCTAAAGATATATTACATAATTTACAGCCCTAAAACATACAGATATTTATAAATTCTACAATGACTTTGAGAAGCTACCCATACAAAGTGAGTTGTGAGTTATCAGAAAGGCACTCAAATAACAGAAAAGTTAGAGTTTATTTGAGTTGGTCAAAAACAGTAATAAAGTGGCTGAGATTCGGGTTGGAGAACTGGCATGCAGCTTAAAGACTGCTGAAATGTTTTGGAGAGGTTATGTGGTCTATGTAATATTACAAATACAGGAGAAATTACGTTTCATGCTGCATTTTTATGGTTTAATTTCTCCAAATGCTTATTTTTACATGCCTTGATAGGAATACACCCCATTACTATGCCAATGCAAGAATAAAGTTCATGAAATCATTACTTTAGTCTTTCATGTTAGCCAAGAGTGCTGTTCTCAGCACCCATTATGTGCCTAGAATTGCCTCCTTCCGCAGTTCATATGGGGTTACAGTTATTGATAGCATATTTAAGTACAATTGTAAATTCTTTTTCACTAATCCTGTTGTTCCTACAATTACTAGAACTGTGTGGGTATCTGTCTTTCACACTGCTCGTCTTTCTGTTTGCAAATCACGATATTTAATAACTTTGTTTCTCTTGGTATGTAAGGCACTATAATCACTAGTGTAACAATATCAATGATCAGCATTGATTTTGTCTTTTTTCTCAGATTACTATATGTTTTTTTAATGTATTTTTTAAACTGTTGGTAATGGTTGAACCCACATGATATAAACCTTATGATTGTTGATAATGCTCTGTGGTTCAAGTTTGCAATGTTTCTCAGCTACGTCTGTGTTGTAGTGTTTGCACAATCTCTACTGCAACAGTCTTGGTCCATTATTGTGCCTTGAAGTGTAGGCCCTCAGCCATGAACGTGTTTCCATTTCCGTTTTACAGGACCTGCATTTGTCTGTTTCTCCTACGTTTTTCAATTGACTTTGTAAACCAATGTGTATGTAGCTCACTCTCTTAGGCTGTCATAACTAATATTTCATCTTTTGGTTCTAATTCACCTCTCTTTAACCATTCCTGCATCAAACACTGGCAAACATGAGGTTGTACCAGAAGTTTTCTATACTAGCCACTATATTTGTGGATTTTCCAGTTTTCTTTATTTCTCTTCTGATCCACCATGGAAAATACACATTTTACATGCTTTAATTTTAGATTTTTGAGTTTTTTATATTTCATAAACTTTGCATACTTCTTTCATTTAATCTTTTGTTAGTAGTGCATATTTCAGATGATTTAATTGTGGCCAGGATTCAATAAAGCATACACAGTCAGTTTTGACTGTGTTTGCATTGAGGTATGAGCTGCACATGGCTGTGGCAAAATTTGAATTCAGTAAGCACCGTGTAAAGGCTCACTCCCCCACAGAAATCAGTTAAACACCATGGCATGCTAATCGGCTGCATAGGTAGGCAAACAGCATGCAAATCAAGCAGGGAAACAGGCTGGGGTGATTTAACAATGGAGAAAGCAACGGTGTAGACTCCATGCTGGTGTTCCATCTGTATTAGAAAACATTTTGAATACAGGCACGGGTCTAGTCTACATGGCATACCTCTCACCCTCTTAGAGCAAGAAATCTGGAAAAAGCCATCAACAATGTGGGGACAAAGGGCCAGATATAGGTTCACACTTTAAATATGGCACTTACAAACGTCAAAAATTGATACACTAATAGGTTTGCAGCAGCAGTTAACAGCTTTGTGTACTGCTAGACCTGTTACACAAATCCTCTCAGCCATGTTAGCACACGAAATCTGGACACATTTTAAATACTGTTCTTATTATCTTGGAAAGTTGCTAGACTAACAGAGTGTGTGTTAAAATGCATTTTCTGAAGGTTATGAAGTCTGAAACTCAAATACCATATCATTATTTAGGATTTTAATCCTTAGATCATCCCAGTGATCTCTACGAAAAAAAAACATATTTATGAGGAACAGACCAAAGATACGAGGCAAAAACTGGCCATTCTGTAAAAATCTGTACAGTGGAGAGGTATGCTAGATCAAAGGGTCAAAATAGGAGCAAATGCAATACCTCCCATTCTGTGTTCAACGTTTGGCTTCCCTTCAGTTTCCCTCAAAACAAGGTTGCCTTTTCATGTAGATTCAGTGCTGTCAGCATGGTGAAGATGCAAATGAGGTCTGAACTCATTAGAAGAATTGCTGAATCCCAAAATGTTGGATCCATGTAGGGATGTTCACATCATGTACACCCTCAGTGTTTGTATTTAGGGGATGGAAACTGGGATTGCTTACATTATCAAGTGGGTGTGCCAGGTTACATTTACAAAGTGTTACATATAGGTCTGTCAAGGCTGGAAATGCAAGTAAGCAGTGCACAATTCACAAGTTTTGTTTTGTTAACATCCATCCTCCTCTTCATTTGTTTGCAAATTGCATTTTCTCTGTCATATTTTTAGTACTATTCAGTGTAAAAGAAAAGAAAAAAAGAAGAAAGGGAGAAATATTTGAAATGAGGAAAAGCAATCTATGACATACACCATAGAAAATGTTAGTACACATGAAATATGTCTACATATGTCTGGATGTCAACTCTCACTCCAATGTACCTTCAGAAAATGCTTGGGTGGGTGCCTTATCCCTCTTTGTCAAGCAAACAGCTTTGCAGCAAAGAATGAAGTCATTCATTACACAACCAACTGCAACAGAATGTACACCAATATCAAACTACAAACCACCAAAGGGAGTTTGGTATAATGGTGTATATATTTGTTTTTCAGACACAAAGAGCAGGGTTTGATTCTTACATGGGTAATTGGCTAGGCTTAAACCTATGAACCTATTTATTATTATATTTGGACATCATACACTTAGTGATCATGCAACCTGTTATGATTATTTCTTGCAAATGTACAGCTCTGTCTTACCTTTATGTGTGTCCTGGTCATGCATCTGTTTTCTGACCAGTACTTTGAGACATGCAGTTTGTAAGCCATGCTATATCATTATCCTTAAAATGTGTAAGGATATTAACTGGCAATAATATGATATGCATTTGCAAACAACTGAAGGGTAGGTCGGATGACACAAACAAGCATAGACTGTGCTTTTAGGGGAGGAACAAAGGTGAATTATTGTTATAGCACAAACAAGGATATTTTGCTCTTATTACTATCCTTGTTTTGTATCCTGCCTGTTGTTTAATCTTGTGAGGGGTTTGACGTCAGAAACTGCAATGTGTAGCATTAATTTCTAACTTCCCTCTTTAATGATCTTCAAGGAAAAATGTATGGTGCACATCATAAGACACGGCATCATATTCAGATCTTAGGATTGTATGACAACATTGTAGTCAAACCTCTTCAGAACAGTAATGCAGTATAATGCTGTCTTTTGAATGTACCTCTATAGACATATGCTGCAGCTGGAGACATCACAGAGCTTTTTTAGGAAGATAACACAGGGCTGAAAAAACATGGCATGATGTATGTGAATAGATTAAAAACCATGTCACTTTCATCTGTCTGGTAAAGGATGAGGTGATGTCTACCTGGACTCCAAGCCAGTGTCTGACCATGCCCTGGTGAGATGATTGCATATCCAAACATCTGATATAGTTGATGACATCAGCAGTGTCCGTTGAGAATATGATAATAAAAATGTCCCAGATGCTGTGTTAAAAGGCTTTATATAATGTCAAATAAGAGCACACACAGTTGACTGTAGTGAGAATAGAACAACTACCTAAGTAGACAGACTACAGAACACACTACATAACACAAGTGTCGCAGCACAAGTTTGACTTTTGTAATACTGCAGCTGAACTTATAGCACATGATATTAACATCCCATGTGTGACAAGATGTTGGCAAGCCTACGTAGGTTTATAGCTTCATAGGTTCATACAAGGCTACTACCATAATGGCCCTAGGTTCATAGGTTCATAGGAAGTTACTAGGCTAATGGCTCTAGGGCCTTGTCCAGTCTACCTGACTTGTATCATTGCTCCCCAATAAACAAGATATGTAGTCCCAATTTGTGAATCCATAATCACCACTGGTTGACCCTGTCTAAGAATGACATAGGTGAAACCCCTGGAGTAGAGCTACACTTTCCCATCCAATTGTGCCAGTTACACTTAAATAGGGTCATTGATGAGTTCAGTTTCATGTGACTTGTGAGTTTGTTCCATAGGACTAGCAATCTCTGGGAGACATAACTGTCTCTCCAGCATGTCCTGTTGATGATGCAGGCTAGGTTAAGGTTCCTAGAGTGAGTGAGTCTTGTCCCATGTGATTTGTGGAGAAGCAGCATTTCCATTAAGACAGGGTTTGAGTATAATCTGTAAACCAGCCACAAGTTGCCTCTCAGCACTCAACAATCTGTACAAAACAGAGTACAGTGGCAGAGCCTTTAGTCTGTCCATTTTGTCAACGTGTAGGAAGTCCCTGAATTTTCTTACTGAGAAACCTCTGAGGTATCTCCAGCTGCTGCAGGAGTCTGGTGATGTACATGCAAAAGGGACCATCATACTCTACTATTGGTCTGATGAGGGACGAGTACAGTGGAGTTATAACATTCTTAGTCTTGGATGCTATGCCCTCACTTATGAGGTGTGCAATATAAAGGGCCTTTTTTATCACTGTTGATACATGATGATCAAAGGTAAGGTTCTTAGCAACCTGCATTCCCAAATCTCTCACCGTTGGGTTAGAACATAGGGATGTATTATTGATACTGTAATTTTCATGGACTTCTCCTTTGTTGAAAGGGATAATAGTGCACTATTTTGGGTTAACTTTAAGTTTGTGTCATTGGCAATAATCATTTATTTAAGTAAGTACATTTTTTAGTATGTTGACATTGTTTTGCGATTCAATGATTATGTCCAGTTTGCAGTCATCAGTGAACTTGTTAAATCACAGGTCATCTTTTTTTGCCTGATTTTCTGATGAATCCATTCTAAACTGTAGGGGTCCCAGAGCAGACCCTCTTGGGACACCACTGGTAACAGGTCTGCTGGTAGAGGTGGAATCCCAACCTATGACTGTATGCGCTCTGTTGGTGAGCCAGTTAGTTACCCATCTAATAACATATGGGTTAATCCCGAGGTGGGTGAGTTCTACAGTGATGCCTCAGTGGGGGATTGTGTCAAAGCCCTTGAGCAAGTTGAGATAAGAAGTATGCACTGATTTTCCTTCATCCAGGGCTTTGGTGACACTTGAAGAATTCCACTAGGTTTAACAGGCATGATCGTCCCTTGATGAAGCCAAAGTGGGTCAGGTGAAGAGTTTGAAAGTCACCAATGTCCTTGTTGATAAGATCCAAGACAATTCTCTCCATGGCCTTACAGGTAAGACTGGTCATGCTTATGGGTATATAGTTCCCTGGGTCGGTTGAAGGATCTCCTGTGTACAAGGGCATTATAGATGCTGTTTTCCCCTCTTCCAGGACAAACCAGTACTTACACTGTGGTTGAAGAGAGCAGTCAGTTTTTCTGCTAACTCTTACTTTAGGCTGTTTAGTAAGCATCCTGGGATGTTATCCAGTCCCATAGAGTCTCTGTTTTTGCACTGATGAGTGTGGTTAGGACCAGTTATTTGTAAATAATAGTTAGAGAACTGTTGACAGGCATGCTGTGTGGTATGATCAGCGGAGACAGGGATGTGAAATTGTTGCTAAATGTGTCTGCTAACAGGTCAGCTATGTCCTCAGGTTCAGTATGAGTGGTACCATTCACTATGAATTTAGTGCAAAGCCAGACCTTCCCTTTTACATTATAGACATAGCCAAAGAATATCTTGCAATTATGATTATCCTTAGCTATGGTGCTAATTTAGTTTTGTAATTAGCTTTTGAGGACTTTACAAGATGTCTAATTTTTATTTGCAAAAACCAAACAACAGGGTCAACCACACTTCAATTAATAACAAAACACAGGTTTAATAAGTTTGAGTGCTTTTTTATATTGCTTATTTGCAATCATGTGACTTTTTGGGAGAGTATTTAAATAAATGTGTTTGTCATAGTAGTTTTGTTTCTGAAGAAATCTATGCTACAATCTTGATGAAAGTGCTCAATGTTATTAAACCTGTGTTTTATTGCTTGTTGAAGTGTGGTTGACCCCATTTTTTGGTTTTTGCGACTAAAGTTTTGAAGATGTCTAATTTGCTTGTTCAAGCTATGATGGGCGTTCTTCTGCTGAGGCTGTTTCAACTTATTCCAGTCCATCATTTTCTCTCTCTTGTTGTATAATCTATTTATGCTAGATGTCCATTGGGGTGGCTTGTTTTTTTTGTGAGCAAGTTTTGATCCATTCTGGTACAGCTAAGTCTATACACTTGTAAAGGTGTTTCTACAGGCCATTTGTGTACACCTCCATATAGGTGTCTTCACTGTCAGTGGTGGCAGTAGGTTTGAAACTATATATACCATCACTTAGGAGGCTATATCTTGCTTTGGAAAGATTTTTTTCACCTTTTGGATCTGGAGGGGGGCAGTCAGGTATGATTGTAACATTAAATGTGAATGTGTATCCTAAAAACTCTTCCTCTAGATGAAGCCTTAGAAGTCTTCAGTACTACCTTCCTTGGAATCCTAAACTCCCAAGCCCCACCTCAAAACGAATAAAAAACAACTCTGCCCCTTGGCTAACTAAGGACACTAAAACTCTCATGCTACAAAGAGACAAAACATGGAAACTCTACAACAAAAATAAACACCCAGCTACACTCCTTCAATTTAAGCAACTCCGCAATCTAACCAAAAAACTTATCACAAAAGATAAAAAAAAAATTGTACTACACCAAACTACAGTCTACCCTCTCAAAAAATCCCCAAAAATTCTGGAATTCCATCAACTCTCTTTTACACCCTGGTACTAAATCCAATCCCTGTCCTGACATCAATAAGACCGACACAGAAATAGCAATCCTTTTTAACTCCTTCTTTACCAACTCTATAGCTGAACTTACTAAAATCTTCACCAAATCCACCCCCTCCCCTACCCCACTTCCCCCTCCTCTCCCAATTCCTACTCTCCTAACCCCCCTCCCACTTTTTATCTAAAACCTGTCTCAACCTCCTGTATCAAAAAACCTCTTTCCAAACTCAAGCCATGCTCCAATGCCCCCGACAATATCCCTTCACTCTTTCTCAATCTCGCTGCAGTTGGTATCGCTATACCCATCAACATTCTCATCAATAGATCCATCCAGGAATCTTATGTTTCCAAACTATGGTGAGCTGCCTACATCCTGCCCCTTCATAAAGGAGGCAAAAATAATAGCTTTTCTAATTTCAGCCCAATAGTCATTCTTTCTTCAATTTCAAAAGTCCTTGAAAAATGCATCCACCTGCAACTCATGCCCCACCTCCTCAATAACCAACTCCTCACCCCTACTCAACACGGTTTCCATCCTGGCCACAGTACTATAACTGCTCTCCTCTGTTTCTTAGACATTGTCAACCTTGCCCATGACTCTGGAGATATTGTCTCCACTGTCCTTCTTGACCTTTCCAAGGCATTTGACACTGTATCCCGCACACACCTTCTCAATCACCTTTCTAACCTCAATCTCTCCCTAGATTCCCTTTCTTGGTTCAAAAGTTATCTCTCTGATAGATCCCAAGCTGTGAAATGGCAAACGGGTACCTCTACCTTCCTTCCTACCCCTACCGGAGTTCCCCAGGGTTCTATTCTTGGACCAATGCTCTTTAATGTCTTCATCAATGATTTTCACTCTGCAATTCCAAACACTCAAATAGTGCAATATGCAGACGACTCCACTTTAGGCTGCTCAGCCCCTAGCCTTCCCAAGCTCCAGGCCAAGACCCAATTGGCCTTCACAACTACAGAGAATTGGATGCTTCAAAACCATCTCTCCCTTAATGCCAATAAATATCATATCATTATTTTCTCCCCCTGAAATGCCCTCCCACTTGATAAGCACTCTTTCAAGATCACCAGCCTCAGCCACTCCTCAATAGAAGTTGTTACTTGTGCCAAACTACTTGGTGTTACCATTGATAAACACCTGAAATTTAATACTCATATTCAACTAAACATAAAAACCCATCAGAAGCTCGGTATGCTTTATAGAAATGCTCACTTTCTATCATTAGGTACAAGACAAACACTCGCCTCCACCTTCCTTCTACCTTCTCTATTGTATGGTGCTCCTCTTCTAAATAACCTCACAGCTTCTATCTCCTCAAAACTAGAAAGTTTCTACAACAAAATTGCCAAATTCGCTACTAATTCTAATCATTCTGCACACCATTGCATCTCCCTCCATAGTCTTCAATGGCTAGAACTCCCTAATCATCTTGACTACCTTCAACTTACTACTGCCCACAAACTAATCTTTAAACCCACTTCTTGCCCTGCACTAACTAATATCTTGACTTTCTACACTCCTCTCAGGCCCCTAAGATCAGCCCACCAAAATCTTCTTTCAGTACACAAACCTAAACGACCCCCCTGGCCCCCTTCTACTTTCTTATATTACAGCAAAAAAATGGAACTTGCTTCCTCCCCTGCTACGAACCACTACAAACCCTGAACACTTCAAATCTCTACTCCATTCCCACCCCTCCCAAAACTGGAAATGTAATTGTATACTTCCTACCTAAATCCACTAATGCCCCCTATTCATGATTCTCCCTCCTGCCCCTCTTCATCCAACTCTTTCTTCAGCTCCCCACCCTCAACTTCTTTAACCATTTTCTCCCTGTATAAACTCTACGTAAATACTCTTTATATCTTCACTTCCCTACTGCCTATAATGCCTCTTCATGCAACTGTATCTTTGACCACAAACATAAAATGAATCTTTGTCTAATTGTTCTTTTTTCCTCCTCCTGGCACTTCTTCTCATTTATTTCTTTGCACCACCTCTTTCTAACACTTCTCTTCTGATTTACTTCTTTTGTATTTCATTTTTTTGCTTTTTTCTGTGCTAACAATACAATTGTATACAATTTTATTTTTTGCTTATTTGTAAATTGTTTAAGTGTGCAATTTGTTTGTAATATGGAGCTTTTCTCCCTGGGCCTCCACTGAAAATGGGCTTTCGGGCCCAGTGGACATCCCCGGTTATCAAACTGAAGGGTCTCACATATGGGGTGGTGCAGTGATCTCCCACGTCAGTCAGTAGTAGATCAAGGACATCCGAGTCCCTTGTGGGGGTGCAGACTAACTGTTCCAGAGCATTCGTGTTTACAAAGTGCAGGAACCGTAGGCTGAGCATGTTTGAGCTCCTGTATGTACCCCAATCGATGGAAGAATAGTTAAAGTTACCCATGATTAGGGCATTTTGCTGTACTATGAGTGACTCTGGTAGGTCCACGAAGGCACTGTGTGGTTTTCATGGTTCATATTGTTGGACCTCTAGCTAACAATGATGTGGAGGGGTGTTTCACCTACTGTACCATATAGATATGTACTTGGTGTTGCTGCTACAAACATCTTCCATCAATGTTCACTCCTCTGCTGTGCATGCTGGAGTTTCACCTGTACTCTTTCCCTATGTTCATTCTTATAATTCATCTGTGTGTCCCTATTCAATACACACACTTCCCCTGAGTGATCATTTTACATGGCAGTCCACACCTGCTACAGATCATTAACACAGCTTCAGTGCAGAATGCTGGGAACAGCATATCACAATACTCTGCACTATAGGTACAATGTCTTGTACTCTGTTTGGACTATATACTTCACATTCATACCTCTCAAAAGTCCATTTATTCTCAGGATGTCCAGATGTTTTCCTTATTGAATATGTGGCTTTCTGCCTTATCACTGGGATGATCACTGGACTGCTGTGACTCAGTATTGCAGACATTTGGGTGCATGCCTTTCAATTGACCTGATCTGTGCAGAATGTTCAGTTTTCTCTCATATTTGTCATCTTTTCCTGATAACATGTTGATTTCCTGGCAAATTATTGGCATGTCATTGCAGAGTGCAGTCAGTAACTGATGAATAACATTTGAGTTTCAAACTTCATGTTCTAAATGTACAACCTATATATTCTATCAACTTCATAACTTTGGATGTGGTATATTAACAATCTGTCCCCATTTCAGGCCCCTTGTCACCCCATTTTTATGGCTTTGTCCACATTTCTCACTCTAAGAGGTTGAGAGTGTTACATTCAAACATATTCCCATGTGACATCTCTGTCAGATAGGTCCCTGTTACTGGTTATTTGTCCTATCATTAAGGTGGCCTCTGTGCAGATATGCTGCACTAACAGAATGCCAGCTGTTTATACAGCTATACCACTCAACTGTACAGATTTTTGCAGAATGTCCAGATTTTGCCTCATGTTTGGTGAATTTCTCATACAATTGTGGTTTCTGGCAAATCATTGGTAAAGTACTGAGGGTTGAAGTCAGAAAATAGTGACAGACAGACATTTGAGTCTCAGACTTCATACCCTTCTGAAAATTCATGGGAATGCAAAGCCTGCCATTCTAACAAAATTCTAAATTTTTAAGGTCAATAGCTAAACTCACTAAACTAGGTATAAATCCCTATGTCACAAGATGGGTTGCCAACTGGCTCACTGACAGAACCCACACTGTGAAAGTTGCAGACTCCAAATCTGACTTCAAACCAGTGACAAGTGGAATACCGCAGGGTTCAGCCCTGGGACCTCTCCTGTTTGGTATCTACTTCTTTAAAGTACAGGCTAACACAGAAGGCCTCTGACTAATGAAGTTCACAGATGACTGCAAACTAGGAGCTATAGTCAAGTCCCCAAATGATGTGGACATCCTACAGAAGGGCCTCACTAAGACAGATGCCTGGTGTCAGAGCCATGGCCTCAAGCTCAATGTCAAAAGGTGCATTGTTATCCCTTTTGGTAAAAACTCTGTACCCATGAACTACCACATAGGTGGCAGTCTTCTTAACACCAAATGTGTGATAAGAGACCTTGGGACCCAGGTGGACAGTAGCCTCTCCTTTGATAATCACATCGCCACAGTAGTCAGGAAATCCTTCTACATGGCACACCTCATTATAAAAGGGTTCTCATCCAGGAAAAAAGAGGTCATTGTTCCCCTCTACTCGACACTCATTAGACCCATTATAGAGTAGAACGCCCCTTTTGGAATGTACCTCACAAGACATCTGCAGCAGCTGGAAAGGCCACGGAAGTACCTCACAAAGAGAATTACTGGCCTCAAACAGATGCCCTATACTAATCGTCTAAAAAAACTCCAGCTTTACTTTGTAGCATATCGCCTACTCTGAGGTGATCTTTGCCCAACATATAAAGCTATGTCAAACCCAGAGTTGTTAGACATGCTACACCTAAATAAATCCCAATCCCTCCGAGCTACACGCTCTAGGGACCTAAACCTTGTCACCACAATAAACAGGACTTACTGGAGGGATAGATTCCTGTCCCAGAGACTTCCCATACTCTGGAACAAGCTACCCATCTATGTCAAGCAAAGTTCCTCATTAGCACTCTTCAAGAAAAATCTTGATGAGTGGATGGGAAATAGGAAATACACTCCGGGGATAACTTCTGTGGCTCTGCTCAACAGGGGCACAGGAAATTAACTTTCTTGGGTTGGCGTAAGCCAGGGAATTTTGTTGGCTAGGCTTACTTAGGCCCTTGGGCCGATAGCCTAGTACCTACCTATGAACCTACCTATGAACCTAAGTGTATCCCTAGCATACCTCACAACTGTCCAATTTTCACAGAATCTCCAGATTTTTGCTTCTTATTTTTGGCCTGTTCCTCATAAAATGTATGGTTTTCTGACAAAACACTAGTATGATCTGAGGATTAAATTCACTAAATGACATCCCTTTGAGTTTCAGACTTCATGTCCTTCAGAAAATGCATGCTAACACAAATTCTGTTATTTTAGCAACTTTCTTCATTTATAAGAGCAATATTTAAACGGGGTCCCTATACTTGTGCATTTGTCACCACATTATGTCATGTTTTGTCCAGATTTCTTATGCCAAGAGCTTGAGAGGTATGGTCCCTACTTGACATCCTTTGCCCCCCCATTATTTATACCTCCTGTAACTATTTCTTGCTCTAAGAGCCAGCCCTGGTGATCAGTGAAGCATTCTGCACAAATCTGTAGACTGTATGTGCTCTCCTTTGCACAGACTCAATACCCATGTTTCTTTACAAGGTTTTGTGGCCAGCAATACTGTTGTGAGCTGCAAAACCTAACTTAGGTGGGCCATGCCTCATTAATATGCATTACGCACTGACCCTCTGACCATCATCATCATCACAGATACACTCAGGGTAGTCTCTGCGTGGAGCCTACACAAACTTTAATGAATCCTGGGGTATATTTTTTATGTTTTTTATACTTAGTAAATGTTGTAAACATCTACCTGTGGTGTGATAATTTGCAGGTGTATACCTCTGGAGCTTTTCTTCTCAGGCCTATGTGAAATAAGCTTTGCTCAGTTGGACCAATCAAGTTAACAAGTGTAAAATAAATAAAATACAAATCTAGAAGTTTAAAGAGTTAGACAAAGCTCAGAAGATCAAATGAGTTGTGAGGTAAGAGACGGTCATTTATGATCAAGCAAGGACAAATTCAGGAAGAAAATCAGGTTGCTAAAACTATTGCCTTTTTAAAATTTCCAAGACTGTTTCCATTATACACAATTATTACATTTACCAATATGTCTAATATAATGCTGTCTACCTCAAAGTATCTGAACATAATCCCGCAGGCTTATACTGGGTGAAAAATGAAGCAGTAAAATTACTGGAAGAAGCCCTAATACCTCCAGTGTGTTGACAATGATCAAGGAAATTATTTATCTGTGAGCTTATTTGTAAATGAGGGTGGATGGAGTAGTCTAATAAAACATTTTGGCCACCAGAGGAGGGCACATTAGCAACTGTTGGTACTGATTTCTATTTTGAATACTACAGTAGGTCAATAGATGTTGTGGGTGAGTAATGTATGCGTGTGTGTGTTTGTGTGTGTGAGTGTATGTGCATATATATATATATATATCAGTCTGTCTATATCTTTATATTTATATCTATGCCTATATCTATATCTATAGCTGTGTATGTGTGTGTGTGTGTGTGTGTGTGTGTGTATGTGTGTATTTATATATTTAATATAAAATATAATATATAAAATATAACCTAAACTCTACCCAAGAAACAATACAGTTTTACCGCTAGAAAACATCCATGAATATTCATTAAGGTACCTACATCACCTACATGAATATTCATTACAAAGTTCTCAATTCCAATAAAAAATCTTATTTTATCAATTACTTTTAATGTTTAGCAGGGGAGCTGCACCGCCTTGCACCCCCATTGGGGCTGCACCCCCATACCCCCTGCAAATTACATATACCAACTCCGAGATTGCACTACAGTGTGGAAATGAGCAGATTTCCTGTTCTGCTCAGTTTCGGAGTTGGCATTTCAAAGTTCAGTCATCTGAATATCAGCATAGTGAAGTTTCAGTCATTTGAAATTTTGATCTACTAGTCTCGGTAATATGAATTTCAGTCTTTTGACATTTTGGTAATGTCAAGTAGACCCATATACACATATATATGTATGTGAGTGGCATACATATAACACAAAAATCACATACTGAGCCACAAAAGGTTGATCTGAAAACATTAAATTACCTAAGAATAAAACATTTTTTGCAGGGGAAGCCCTCCCCCCTACTGCCATTACACTCCTTGCTACTTACATATATCAACTCTTGAGTTCACAAAATAGTGGGAAAAGGGCAAATTCCCAATCCCAGGTGCACCCCAATCTTGCACAAAATTATAGTAGTATACTGTGATAATCTGAATATCCGATTCCTTGTGACACCATTAAAAATGTTCTATATTCCAAATATTTGATGATATGAAAAATTCTCATGTTTTATATCTATATATATATATATATATATATATATATATATATATATATATGTATATATATATATATATATATATGTATATATATATATATATATATATATGATTATCTCTATTTATATGTATCTAGCTATCTATATCTATATCTATATATATATATATATATATCCAGGAGTCTGAGTTGTTATCTTTTAAGCCCCCGAAGCACAGATGTTTATAGTTATTAGTGACACCTTACCCAATTTAAGCTTAAGCTTTAAACATTGAGAAATGTTTTTTCCTTACACCAAGAAGCAAATTGTATCAATAAATTAGTGTTACCTTTCTGAATGTCTTTAATCCTCTATCCTTAACAAATGCGGGCAGTCAGCTAGAAGTCGGTCTTCAGAAAGGATTTTTTTTTACTGTTTTGCCTTTTGCTTTTGTTTTCCTTTTATAACCTGGACAGTGGACTGACTCACTGCAGACCAACTTCAGCTAGAGTTTAGACCAAAGTCACAAAGCAGAAGTGAACAGAGAAAATTAAATTCATAATAAGTAAAAACAGCATATAAGATATGTGCACAGTGAATGGCAAACATGAATAACAAAACCAGTAGTTACTCTCTCTTTCCAAAATATGAGTCCTGTGCTAAGAAACAACCTCAGATCACTTGCTGTAGTTTACAAATCTTTATTTAAGACAAATAGTAACAAAATACTCATGTGCTGTATATAGGCCGGCTTTTCTAGTGAGGTTAAGAGTCCAGACTTTAGGAGTAGTATATAGAAATGTCATTCAGTACTTGATAATGTCTGACTAACACACAATTACAGGATTAACAGTAACATTCTCTCCACAGCCTTCTTTTTACAATATTGTCACTGCATAGCAACACCACAATAGTAGTTATACTGTTATTATAGTAAATAGTAAACAAATCGACAAAGGTCAAAAACATAAGCATGCTCCTTCTCTTCTCTTTTGAGGCATGCCAAATAAATAAGAATTTACAAATTATGACATTTACTTAGAAAAATAGATTTTTTTTGTCCAAAGTACCTGAAGTCTGTGTTTATCATGACCAAATATATCAATATTTTACAACCCAGGTACAAGCACAAAGCATTAATTGTTATGGTTCTTTATCCTCCAGCAATAAAGATGCTCTGTTACCCTAGTCCCAGGTTGCATTGCTTTCATCCTCACGTTAAAAGTTTAAAGCAGAAGCTGCCACAATGATCACTCAAACGTCACCAGGTCAAGAATTGTTGAGTCAGAAATATAGGAAGCAAATTTGACTCGCTATCACTTATGAAAGGGGAGTGGTTGAAAATTCTAAACCTGCAAGGCTGTGATAATACAGTGGAATAAAAAACTTCCAGAACAAAGCAAAAAGTAGTGCAAGGGAGAGGCAGTGTGGTGACACAGAACGTCACCAGTGGCAAACTGTGCAATGAAAACTAAGGGAGGGGCAGTGTGGTGACACAGAACGTCACCAGTGGCAAACTGTGCAATGAAAACTAAGGGAGGGGCAGTGTGGTGACACAGAACATCACCAGTGGCAAACTGTGCAATGAAAACTAAGGGAGGGGCAGTGTGGTGACACAGAACGTCACCAGTGGCAAACTGTGCAATGAAAACTAAGGGAGGGGCAGTGTGGTGACACAGAACGTCACCAGTGGCAAACTGTGCAATGAAAACTAAGGGAGAGGCAGTGTGGTGACACAGAACGTCACCAGTGGCAAACTGTGCAATGAAAACTAAGGGAGAGGCAGTGTGGTGACACAGAACGTCACCAGTGGCAAACTGTGCAATGAAAACTAAGGGAGAGGCAGTGTGGTGACACAGAACGTCACCAGTGGCAAACTGTGCAATGAAAACTAAGGGAGGGGCAGTGTGGTGACACAGAACATCACCAGTGGCAAACTGTGCAATGAAAACTAAGGGAGAGGCAGTGTGGTGACACAGAACGTCACCAGTGGCAAACTGTGCAATGAAAACTAAGGGAGAGGCAGTGTGGTGACACAGAACGTCACCAGTGGCAAACTGTGCAATGAAAACTAAGGGAGAGGCAGTGTGGTGACACAGAACGTCACCAGTGGCAAACTGCGCAATGAAAACTGAAAACAGCAAACAAGTACCACATAACTAAAAGGTAGCTTACCCCATGAAAACAATCGCTAAGCATAGTTAGAAATGATAAACAAGCATAGCAAAGCCAGAACAGTTGTGAATAGGTTCATAGGTTCATAGGTTTATACTAGGCTATCTGCCCTAAGGCATTTATAAGCCTAGCCCAAAGTTTTGTGGCTTACGCCACCCCTTATATGAAAAAATACTGTACCCATTAGTTTGTTGTGCCTCTGTCCAGCAGTGACACAGAGATGATTCCCGGGGTAACCCTACGATCTCCCATCCACAGGTCAAGATTTCTCTTGAACAGAGCCAGCGAGGTGCTCTGCCTCACATGGACCGGGATTTTATTCCACAGCATAGGGAGTCTCTGAGTGATAAATCTATCCCTCCAGCACGTCCTATTTATATCCGTGCTAAGGTTTGAAACGCTTGCTCTAGTGGTTTTGGTGGATTTGGATTTTTTGAGGTGGAGCATGTCCATTAATTCCGGGTTGGACATGGCCTTGTATGTCAGGCACATGTCACCTCTGAGCAGACGGTATGCGACTGAATAGAGCTGGAGTTTCTTCAATCTGGCAGCATATGACAGATTTTGGAGTCCCTTTATCCTTTTGATGAGGAACTTTTGGGGTCTCTCCAATTGCTGCAGATGTCGGGTGAGATACATCCCGAATGGGGCATTGTACTCGATCATTGGTCTGATAAGTGAAGAGTACAGGGGAACAATGACCTCACTAGATCTGGATGTGAATCCCTTCATGATCAGGTGGGCAATGTAGAAGGTCTTTCTAACCACTTTAGCAACGTGAGTGTCAAAAGAAAGGCCACTGTCAACCTGGGTCCCCAGGTCCCTGATAACCTCTTCTGTGCTTAGTGGATTGCCATCTATATGGTAGCTTGGGGTTACCTTGTTTTTCCCGAAGGGTATGACTATACATTTTTTGGTGTTTAACTTCAGGCCCCTCTTCCCAATGAATATACAAAATAAAAGAGTACAAGGCAACCAGTGGTAAACAGGCAATATCAGTATGGAAGTTCCCACACTCAGCACAGCAAATATGTGCAATACAAAACAGTATAGGGTGCACAAGCAAAAATGGGTCAGGAAAAAGGTAAAGCCCCCCACACATACACACCACCACCACCATCGGATAAGCTGAATACATATATATATATATATATATATATATATATATATATATATATATATATATATATATATATACAATATGCACAGGAAAAATATGGCTGGGAAAAAGCTGCAGCTCTCTCATTCCAGTAAAAAGGAAGGATATATATGAATGCAGTTTACACAAGCAAAACATGGCCAGCACCTTACTGAGGCCACCCCACCACAGCAAGCAGGCACAAGCATAGCTTTCAACTATCCAGAGTTTTGCAAAACATCCAGAATTTTTGCCTCCCATTTTTGGTTTATTGCTCATAAAACTTGTGATTTTCTACCAAATCAGTTTAGACTGAATTCACTAAATAATGGCAGACATTTAAGATTCAGACTTCATATCTTTCATAAAATGCATGCTAACACAAAACCTTGTGTTCTATCAACTTTCTATTTTTATATGAGCAATAGTTAAAAGTTGTCCATATTTTGTGGGTTTTGTCCCCCCATTATTTTTGGCTTTGCCCAGATTTCTTCTGCTAAGAGGTCGAGAGGTATGTGTACAATACATCAAGTTGATACAACAAATAAGGACATAATAGCTGCTCCAGAACTGAGGTCTGGCCGCCAACCCAACAGATGAACACAGTACAGCAATATGTGGCCATTAATAGCCATGGGGACCACTAAGGAAGAGCCACTTGGCCACCATGGAAAACTTTGCTATTTTCCCCACATTAGTGAGATCTCAGAGTTGGTATATTTAGTAAGAGGGGTATTGGGGTGAAGCCCCCCACTTTGGTGGGTTTTGTGTGCTTTGTTTTGCTGGTTTTCAATGGTTGTCAAGTGGTTACATTCCCAGAAGCTGTTTTTGCTGTTCCAGGAGTTCAACTAAGTGAGCTTTCAATGTTATGGTGTCGACAAAATGAGTTTCGATAATGTGGCGCATTTGGCATAATGAAGTAAATCACCAACAAACACCAAAACAAATCTCAAAAGTTCTAGGCAGGAATAAGCAAACTACTCCACCCAGGCCAAACCACTCCACCCCCTCAGCTTCCCAACAAAAATCCCCAGAAGACATTGCTAATAATTTCAACAGCTTCTTCACAGAGACTATCCAGTCTCTAGCCAGCCAACTCTCTCCCAATGGCTCCAATTCTAATGTAGCCACACCCAGTACCCAAACATACTTTACCTTCCAACCTGTTCCTACTCAACTTATTCATGCCCTACCTAAGAAACTAAGACCCATCACCCTGCCTGCTGACCTCCTCCCAGCAGACTATCTGCAAAAAGCTGCTGACACCATAGCATACCCCATCTCAATCTTGATCAACAGAACTATATCTGAAGCTACTGTATCCACTATATGGAAAATCTCCCATGTCATACCTCTCCATAAAGGAGGCAGTTCCACTGAACTGTTAAACTTTAGACCCATAGCTATTCTGTCACTTCTAGCTAAAATTATGGACATGTGTGTATACATACAGCTCATGCACTACCTCACACACAATAAGCTGTTGTCCAGCTTTCGGCATGGCTTTAAGCCACACCACAGTACTACTTCTGCCCTGCTCTCTTTCTCTAATGTCATTAACCACAACTGCAATAATAACAAACTATCCTCAGCACTCTTTCTAGATCTATCCAAGGCTTTTGTCATGGTTGACCACAAAATGCTTCTAATTACCTTGAAGGCCTTCTCCTTAAACAACGATGCACTTCAATGGTTTCAATCCTACCTGCAGGGCAGGCAACAGGCAGTCCTATGACAAGACAAACTATCATCTCACCTACCCATCACATTAGGAGTCCCCCAGGGCTCAATACTAAGACCCCTTCTTTTCTCCATCTTTATCAACGACCTTCATTCAGTCATCCCAGATGCTACCTGCATTCAATATGCGGATGACTCCACCTTGATTTGTTCTGACACCACACCAGCTACTTTATTCACATTAACCCAAAATACCTTCAATACAGTGGAAAAATGGCTTTCCAATCAACATCTAATCCTAAACCCCAACAAAACTAAGCTGCTCCTCTTCTCCCCCACATGCAGGACCCCCCCCTTCCATCTTTCAACATAACTGCTAACAATGGCACTATCATTTCCCCAGAAGCGCAAACTAAACTACTGGGTGTCATAGTTGATAACAACCTGAAGTTTGATGCAAACATCAATCAAACTATCAAAACCATTAATAAAAAACGTGTCTGTCTTTACAGAAGCAAACCTTTCCTTACCCCACTTGCTAGAACTGCAATTGCCCGTTCCCATCTACTATCAACTCTTCTCTATGCCTCACCTCTGTTCTCCAAGTTAAACAAAACTAATCTTAATAAACTATCATCTTGCTATAACCACATGGCCAGATTTGTTACTGGCACAGCCTACCGGGCACACCACTGTCACAACCTAAATTGCCTAGGATGGCTTGAATGCCTAGCCTATTGCAGTTCAACCAGCTAACTGTGGCACATAAAGTCCTTTACCAAGCAGAAAATACACCTGCACTAAAAATATTATCAGCCCCTACACCAGCACCCGGCCACTGTGATCATCCACTAGACTCCTAGTTCAAACATACAAATACAACTACTCAGCCGGGGACTCTCTGTTTTCCAACTCTGTTGGAAAAACATGGAACAGACTCCCAGCTGACTTGACCCTAGAACCCTCACTAACTTGATTCAAAAACAAAACTCAAAACCCATTGGTTATGTCTTTGCACTAACCCCAACTAGTGACCACTCTGTTACTTAGGTGCCTTACCATCGACTACTTCTAACTTTTTTCTACCACACCATTTCAGGAAGGGTCAATTGTATAACTATTGCTCAATATGTCTTAAACCTGAATTTAATGTTTTTATATATATATATATATATATATATATATATATATATATATAAAAACTGAAAATAATGTTATGTTTTGTAAAGTGTTCTATAATAAGTTAGCATTATATGTGCTAAATGGTGGTATTGCTTATGATTGTAATTTACTTGAAACTAGCATTTACTATACGTTCAATGTGTATTATTATCTTGGAGTTTTTCTCCCCAGGCCTCTGCTGAAAATGGACATATATCCAGTCGGACTATCCCAGTCAACAAATGTAAAATAAAAATAACTAAATAAATCCATATTATATATATATATATATATATATATATATATATATATATATATATATATATATCTATGTGTGTGTGTATATACTACCATATCTGTTCTTCTGTACTCAACTAACTCCCCATATCCTCCATGACATGCCTACAAAACAGTAACACTTCCTTTTTCTTTCTTCAACTAACCCTATATAAGCTATAAGTTGTTCCTGCAAAATTATTGCACACTATACATAAGTGACTGCAGTCAAAACTGTTACTCTTGGAAATTCCAGTTGTTAGATTAAAAGTATCCAAACATATAGTTACAGAACAAGTGTATATTGAAAGGTGTATACAAATATGATTGGATCCTTTTAATCTTTCATTATATTACAAAAGATTAAAAGTATCCAAACATATTTGTGTGCACCTATCAATATACACTTGTTCTGTACTATATATATTGTACTTGTATTACATAGCTACTTGTTGTGTAACTGTAGATATTGTACTTGTATTACATAGTTACTTGTTCTGTAACTGTAGATATTGTACTTGTATTATATAGTTACTTGTGTAACTGTATGTATTGTACTTGTATTACATAGTTACTTGTGTAACTGTATATATTGTACTTGTATTACATAGTTACTTGTGTAACTGTATATATTGTGCTTGTATTACAGTCACTTGTGTAACTGTATATATTGTGCTTGTATTACATAGTTACATATGTAACTGTATATATTGTACTTGTATTACATAGTTACTTGTGTAACTGTATATACTGAACTTGTATTACATAGTTACTTGTTCTGTAACTGTTTATATTGTACTTGAATTACATAGTTACTTGTTCTGCAACTGTTTATATTGTACTTGAATTACATAGTTACTTGTTGAGTAACTGTATGTATTGTACTTGTATTACATAGTTACTTGTTCTGTAACTGTATATATTGTACTTGTATTACATAGTTACTTGTGCAACTATATATTGTACTTCTATTACATAGTTACTTGTGTAACTGTATATATTGTACTTGTATTACATAGTTACTTGTGTAACTGTATATATTGTGCTTGTATTACATAGCTACTTGTTGTGTAACTGTAGATATTGTAATTGTATTACATAGTTACATGTGTAACTGTATATATTGTACTTGTATTACATAGCTACTTGTTATGTAACTGTATACATTGTACTTGTATTACATAGTTACTTGTTCTGTAACTGTTTATATTGTACTTGAATTACATAGTTACTTGTTCTGCAACTGTTTATATTGTACTTGAATTACATAGTTACTTGTTGGGTAACTGTATGTATTGTACTTGTATTACATAGTTACTTGTTCTGTAACTGTATATATTGTACTTGTATTACATAGTTACTTGTGTAACTATATATTGTACTTCTATTACATAGTTACTTGTGTAACTGTATATATTGTACTTGTATTACATAGTTACTTGTGTAACTGTACATATTGTGCTTGTATTACATAGCTACTTGTTGTGTAACTGTAGATATTGTAATTGTATTACATAGTTACATGTGTAACTGTATATATTGTACTTGTATTACATAGCTACTTGTTATGTAACTGTATACATTGTACTTGTATTACATAGTTACTTGTGTAACTGTATATATTGTACTTGTATTACATAGTTACTTGTTCTGTAACTGTTTATATTGTACTTGAATTACATAGTTACTTGTTCTGCAACTGTTTATATTGTAATTGTATTACATAGTTACTTGTTCTGTAACTGTATATATTGTACTTGTATTACATAGTTACTTGTTCTGTAACTGTATATATTGTACTTGTATTACATAGTTACTTGTGTAACTGTATATATTGTACTTGTATTACATAGTTACTTGTGTAACTGTATATATTGTGCTTGTATTACATAGTTACTTGTTGTGTAACTGTATACATTGTACTTGTATTACATAGTTACTTGTGTAACTGTATATATTATACTTGTATTACATAGTTACTTGTTCTGTAACTGTTTATATTGCACTTGAATTACATAGTTACTTGTTGTGTAACTGTATGTATTGCACTTGTATTACATAGTTACTTGTTCTGTAACTATATATATTGTACTTGTATTATATAGTATGGTAATCTACTATTGTTTCTTTCTGTGTTTTGTTCCTGGGATTTTGGTAATACTACTATTACATGTAAATTGTCTGTATAGTAATGTATTTTTTACTTTTGTGGGACTTGTATTATACTGTATTCTTTTCTTTTGTGGCGTGTTTCTCCCTAGGCCTCTGCTGAAAATAGGCTACCCACCCACACAAACTATCCCAATAAACAAACAATAAAACAAATTCACAACTGGCAGAATCGGCATGTCTTCCCTGTGTTTGCGAGGGTTTCCTCCAGGTGCTCCTCTTTCCTCCCATGTTCCAAAGACACGCAGAAGGTGGATTGGATTCTCTAAATTGGACATTGTTGTGAGTGTTCATGTGTGTGTGTGTGGTGTGGCTAGCTACCTGGTGATGTAAACCTTAGCTCTAGATGATTGTCACTGTTGACCCGACCCCATGTGCAAAAAAATAAATAAATAAAAATAAAAAAATAGAGGGAAAAAGGGGTTGTAGATGTGGATGGATGGATATATGTATGTGGGTGTGTGTGTGTGTGTGTGTGTGTGTGTGTGTGTGTGTGTGTGTGTGTGTGTGTGTGTGTGTGTGTGTGTGTGTGTGTGTGTGTGTATGTGTGTGTGTCTGGATCCCTTTCTTTATGTCAACTTACCATTTTACTGATGTTCAAAACAGTGAGATGAAAATGTTGGCAGTTTACAATCACAAACCCTGGAACATGGTATTTTCTCTCTGGGAAATCAGCCACTTGGCTGCCATGGTGAATGTTGCCCTTTCTCCGCTGTAGTGTGATCTCAGAGTTGGTATATTTAAGTAGGAGGGTCTGGGGATATGGCCCCCCACATGGGGGTTTTGGGGGTGAAGCCCCCTATTTCAATGGGTGTAATTTGTTTCCATTTGTAATGTTGTCATTGATGGCCAAGTAGTTACTTTCCCAGAGAGAAAATAACGATGTTCCAGGAGTTCTTGATTGTAAATTTCTGATGTTTTGGTCTCGCTGTTTTGAACGTCAATGAAATGGTAAGTCGAAGTTTTAAAGTCGACACAGACACACACACACACACACACACACACATATATCTATATATATATATATATATATATATATATATATATATATATATATATATACATATATATATATGTTTAAAGAAGGTATCCCAGACATTGGTGTTGCATATGGAAGAATAGAAACCATAGTAAAGGACATACTGTTAACATGATGATGCCACATGGTGAGGAACTGTTGAGCCAATTGAAAAAAAACACAAAGGCCAGCAGACTGTAGTATGCAGATGCTTTATTAAAGCATATATAAATAGAGATTTATGCTCATTGGTTGTTCATAAATTCTCATTGAGACCCGGTGGAAATAAACCACCTAACTTGATGATACACTTCTTTTCTTTTGCATTTAATATAGAGTGCCACCCAGCTGGGTATGGCATGAATCTTGTTTCTACCTTGTAGTATATAAGGGCAATGAATTTTAATGGCTTTTCATTAACATGGATGAAAGCTACTTAATTTGTTTAGCCAAAACTGGTTTGTTACTGCTCTATTTATGCATGCTTTAATAAAGCATCTACATACTACAATCTGCTGACCTTTGTGTTTTTTTTTATTGGTTGTATCCCTTTTGAAGGCCATGCAGTTACTGTACTTGCAAGGGTTGTTTCATTCTGAATTGTTGAGCCCCATGGGTTTCCACTATGCCCAAGGGCCATTAAATGTGGCTTGTGCAGAAGTGCTGGACTGTTTACATCAGTGTAGCTGGCAGGCCTCTGATATCCCATACAAAGCTGTGCTGCACACTATGCAAAAAGTGACTACTGATGTGGTGTGTAAACTGCTTACCAGGAAGTCACTGGCCCAAGTTGGGGTCTCAGTACCCACTGGAAAGTATTGTCATAGTGACGGACTTTCATCCCATTGTTGAGGACCTTTATTCAGCTTCTGGTAATGGATGCTGCAAATAATATCCACATCCTAGTTATGATGAGACCACTGAACCTTACTGGTGGAAGACACCTCTCGCACACCTATCTGCATATGCTGCCAACTGCACCCCATACATGCCTATGTATGGTGTAGTAACAACAAGTGGGTACTGTGCTATGTGTTACACTCATGTCCTGCAAAGTGCAGATCACCTAGAACCTGTTGTTTGATACAGTGGCTGAACTGGCAAAAACAGAGTGACTAACCCTAAGACTAGTGTACAGTGTCTCTATGAAAGATGTGTACTGATCCTGGGGGCACATTCAGTGACAGTTGCCATTATGGGTGCCTTTTCCATTTAGCATAATATATTTGGTAGCAAGTCCAACAACGCAAGCTAAGAGCTGTGGTAGTGATCTTAACATTTTACAAGGGGATGAAGCACAACTGATCGCACTGGTGCAAGTGCTTCCTGAGGTCACACTGGTGACTTTCAACGACCATTTCATGATAACTGCCATGGGATATGGTGCCCATAAGCAGATATCTCAATAATAGGATAACATCAGTTCCCCTACCAATTGTGGTCCTATGCAGCTAAGTTTAAAAATAAAGTCAGCCAGGGTCCCTCCAATATACTAGTGAGCACTTCCCAATTTAGGAAGAACAAGAGGTCAATCACACCCTCAAATCTCCTCACTCCTCTGTAGCAGCTTATTGTAGTGATGTATGTCTTTCTTTTTTATCTTAAATAACTGTCTTTTTAATCTTTAACTGAAATAAATATTAACCAGTTCAGGTTACACCTACTGGGTCCCAGCATGACTGAAGGTGTCCTTAGCTATTTGACCTGCTTTTTTTAATCTATAATGCAGCTTTAAATTCCAAGTTCCATATTAGCAAACATTCTACTTTGCTGTTTTTTTTTTTTGTTGTTTGTTTGTTTGTTATACATTTCATCTCCTCTGACTCTTCTTTATCCCACATGCTGTTTAGGTATTACAACTATTTAAATTCCACAACTGTCCTATCCTTCCACATGCCCCTTCTCTTTAAGCACAACACAGACTGGAATGCAACGTTCTTTTCCCCATGAATGAAGTACTTCACAATCTGATTAACGTATCTGAACACACTCTCATCTAGCAGATTGTCTTTGTAGATAAACAGTGTACAATAAAGAGGTAGTCTTTACTTTTGATACTTCTAAGGCATTTGATTGTGAGCATTTCTCATTTATTACAAAATTATTAACTAAATTGTATTATACTATATTTTTTATACATATTATTTCTCTTATAAGCTAGCTTTTCAACATGCGTGTCCATTACATGTCTGAATTAATTTCTGATGCTGCCAATGGTATTAATAACTTTCTATAAGCTTTATTTAATGCATCATTTTATTTAACTAAAGCTTTTGAATTATTAAATGTGAACAAAGGTCCTCATTTGAATAGGTCAAACACATATCCAGTATGGACTATACTTGCAATTTCAAGGAAGTTTATAACAAGAAGATGAAATACAAACACAATACCAACTTGGAAGACTTCTACAGCCTACTGAAGACCACATTATTATTGGAAATTAAAATTAAAGAACTAAGAATTTATCCAAAGCCATTTATCAACAACCCTTGGGGAAAAGTCTTATCATTGATTGACACAATACAATAATTGATCAGACACTCTGATAATGGATTGGACATACTTATAAAGTAAATGTGTACATTAAGATTTGTTACAGTGTCAGGCTAATGTAAATAGTGTACATAGTTATTTAAGATGTTATGTATAAATACTATGCAATTCATTCAAATGTATTTGAAAAAAAAAATAATTCATTTCTGATAAATATTAATATAGGAACACAGCATGGTTATCCTCTTTTCCCATATCTGTCAACCTCTTCATGGGACCCCATGTCACTAAACAACAAATCTGAGGCATACAATTTTAGTATAAAAAATATGTTTGCAGCTTTTGATGACAATATTATGCTATATAGTTAATCCTGAAAGATCAGTGCAATCACTATTACAAGTAATCAGTGGGTTTAGTCTGTTTTTTTAATTACAGGTTAAATGTTGATAAGTCCATATTCATGCCTTTGGACAAAGGAATTTATATTTCAAATGTTTGTTTGTGTTATTTGTTCATAGACTCTTATGTTACGTACTGTGGAATTAAATATTTCAGAGATACAAAGCAACTTATATCAGCTAATGTGAATTATTTCCTGGATCAGACAAAATTGATCTTGACAAGCTTATTCCAGTAGATGTTGATGACTTAATGAGACTATGTATTAACAAGATGAATGTTTTCCAGACATATTTACCTGTATTCATAATTTACTATGCAAATAGCAGGTAAGGCAGTAAAATTAAGAAATTAATTAGTTGTTTCTTTTCTTTGAAACAATAAACTAGCCAAAGTAACTCATCTGAAGTTGAAAGGAGGTTTAAAAATTCCCAACTTTAATTTTTTTCTTTTTGGTTTGCATATTTATATAATTATTAAAGGTTTCAGAACAAGTACAATTTCAAAGTTCTTACATGCCTTGCAATATCTAGCTATTAAGATCCCTGTTTTGTATATTATGATACATTTGAAACCCTTTCCCATCACAGATGTTACAGAATGTAATACTTTCCATTTACTTTTGACTGTGGTTCAGCTAATTCAAGAGGCAAGAGAACCTATGGAAGACTCTAAGATGTTATAAGATCTTCTGTTTGTCAATTGCTTTCTGGGAGTCCTAGTCTTACGTTTGCTTCTAACATGTTATTTTCATCATATTTTGCTTCATTAGGTGATTAGAACCTTTTATGATTTAATTGTAACTGAAAAATGAAAAATTTACTTCAACATATCAGTTCCTTATAAAATACCAGCTTCCCTGCAATCAGACACTACCTATCAAGTCTAGTCAAATCAATCTACATTCTTCTGTGAGGAAATCACACAAAAATATGTTTAGCAAACATTTAATAAAAAATCAGGTGGCGCAAAAATGCAGGCTGTGACGCTTAATGTAAGGAAGTATGGAGCTGTTTTATTTGTGTTGGTACAAATAATCAAGGACTCTGAGTATTAATTGGGAACTCACAGTACTCTTAGATAGCATAGCTTGTATAGTTAGTAATAAAAGAAATGGGAAATTCATAAGACAGGAAAGATTAAGTAACAAACCACCGGAATATTTTCTTGACCAAGGTAAAGAAATATTTTATGTCTCCACATTTAACTTGTTCTCTGCAACTAAGGAGAAATTATTAAAACAATATTGGAATGTTTTAAATAGAGAGGTTGCCTCTTTAAAAGATGTTAGGTTAAGGTTCTTTTATAGAAGAGGACATAATTTGAAAGATTTTTTAGTACAAGGAATTTATAGGAGACCTCAGATAAAGTTAGTGACATCAGTGGTGAGGGTACAAAAAATGTGGCAGCTGTTCAGTTTGTCAACATATTGTTGATTGTTTTCCTAATATGAACGGGAAAAAGTTTCAAACACAAGGTACTTTTTCATGTAAAAGCACAGGAATTATTTATGCAGTGAGTTGCCCGTGCAAAATATATTATATAGGAGAGAGTAAGAGAAGTTTAAGTGATAGAATTAAAGAACACGTGAGGGATATAAAAAATAATAAATAATTAAAGAACACATGAGGGATATAAAAAATAATAAAGAATTAAAGAACACGTGAGGGATATAAAAAAATAATAAAGAATTAAAGAACATGTGAGGGATATAAAAAATAATAAAGAGTTAAAGAACACGTGAGGGATATAAAAAATAATAAAGAGTTAAAGAACAAGTGAGGGATATAAAAAATAATAAAGAGTTAAAGAACACGTGAGGGATATAAAAAATAATAAAGAGTTAAAGAACACGTGAGGGATATAAAAAATAATAAAGAGTTAAAGAACACGTGAGGGATATAAAAAATAATAAAGAATTAAAGAACATGTGAGGGATATAAAAAATAATAAAGAATTAAAGAACACGTGAGGGATATAAAAAATAATAAAGAGTTAAAGAACACGTGAGGGATATAAAAAATAATAAAGAATTAAAGAACACGTGAGGGATATAAAAAATAATAAAGAATTAAAGAACACGTGAGGGATATAAAAAATAATAAAGAATTAAAGAACACGTGAGGGATATAAAAAAATAATAAAGAATTTAAGAACACGTGAGGGATATAAAAAATAATAAAGAATTAAAAACCATGTGAGGGATATAAAAAATAATAAAGAATTAAAGAATACGTGAGGGATATAAAAATAATAAATCCATCAGCCCAGTTGCTGAACACTGTAATACAATTCATCAAGGGAACTGGAAAAGTTTACAAGTCATGGTCTTGGAACAAATTAAAACATTTTTTTTATGAGTGAAGAGTGTATTAAATATTGTTTAAGAAAGAAAGAAAGAATCTGTTTTAATTTTGAAATATAATACACTAAAACCCTTGGGGATGAATAAGGAATGCAACTGGAGGAGCTTTATTTAAGGGCATTTGTTCTTTTAATAACAACAGTTCTATTTAAATATAGTCAATTGATTAATTGCATTATCGTGTGTAATAAATTGGTATATTAGAGGGGGTATGCTTGGGTAAAAAATATACTCTGTAAAGGCTATTGTATTAGTCAATGTAAGCATTTTGGTCATCAGTTTCTACATCTATTTACAGGTGTTGTGATTCCTGGAATTTCTTGTGGGACTCTTTCGTTTTGCATTTGTGGTTTCATGATAGCTTATATAGCTGTTTGGAAGTACTAGTTTTCACAATGTACATTGCTCAGTCAGAAAACATTCAGTCTTTATGTGTATTTAATGTTCCTAATAGACATAGTACTTGGAATAAATAATAGTAAATTAAAATTCTATATTAGATTTGTATATCAAAATGGGTCTACCTGATAGTATCGAAATCCCACATGCCTGAAGACAAGAACATTGAGAAGAAAACAGTGAATCTTCAGTACATTGACTCTTCATAAGACTGAGAATTTACCCAGGGAAAGTTACCGGTCGACCAACAAGCACAACAAACCACAGGAAATGAATTCAAACCCACAGAAGTGTGGGGCTACACCCCCCACACCCCCAGTGTAGAAGGCTGCACCTCACACCCCCCCTAATTATACCAACTCCAAAATCACATTGTAGTGGAGAAAGGGGCAAACTCCCATATAGTGACTGACCTGATATGTTCCTTGGGTAAATTCTCAGTGTTATAAAGAGTTGCCAACTGAAGATTTGCTGTTTTTGTCTTGATGTTCTTGTCTTCGATCAAGTGGGAGTATGATATTATCAGATACACCCATCAAAACACAAGTCTGAATTACTGGATCTATGTACGTTTATCAAGAAAATACATTGTCATACCCATATAGTCAAGAGCATATGGCCAATAATGCAATTAATTGAAAAAGTTACATAAACTCACACAACACCTGCCAACATGTTTTTATAGGAGGGCAAATCCCTCCCCCTGCACCTCTCACACCTCTGCTAATTCTTTATACTAACTCTGAGATCATACTGCAGTGATAATAGCAAATTCCCTAATCTGTACTGCATTGTGATCTCAGTTGGAATAGTTCGACAAACCAAATTATCAACCACATGGTCTCGACCATAGGTGTTTTGACAATTTGGTCCATTGATTAACTGTCATAGACCCTGAATTACTTTCTAAAGAGGATGCGCTCTAGTCCTGGTTCAATATTTGCAAGTATGCATATATGTAGTCACCATTTGCAAAGGATATATATCTGTCTGTCTGTCTGTCTAACTGTCTGTATGTCTGTCTATCTATCTATCTAAACTAATGCAGTGTTGGTTTGTGATTTCTTGTTCAACTTCTTGGTAATAGGATTTATTTTGATTAATATATTTGTATTTAATTTTTCTTAACTCTGATTTTTATTGTTTGTAGGAAGAAAATAATAGCTTGTAGGCAGGATGATTTATTTTGAGTTGTATTTTGTTGCTTTTCCTGTGATTGTCATTGTTGTTAGAAAGTGATATACTATAGAGAGGCAAAAGGTAGCCATTCCAAAGGGCCTAGTTATCTATAAATTGACAAAGACTGCAGACAGCACAATTCAGACCTTATCTGAAGCAATCCAGTTAGTGATTTAGTATGAGACTGCTTAGTAAGAGAATATATATTTTGATTTATTTTTATTTTTTACCTCTGATTTTTAGTTTTATAATGAAATGCCACTGTGAGTGATATTGTGTGGAAGCTACTGTGCACACTCACATGGGATATAAAGGACAGTCAGTGTTTTAGTGTGACTGTCTAAGCTGCTACGATAGGTCAGAGTGATGACTTCATGAATTACTTCCCCTTGTACTAAGTTAGCTCAGTGTACTTAATTTAATACTAAGTTGCATATTGCTTGTGGGATTTCCTCATAGAACTTGATTTAAATTGCTAATTATTTTAATTTCTTTGAATTCTGCAGTAACTGAGTTTGATTATTCTTTTACAACTCTTTATTTGTTTGTAGCTGAATACAGATTCCTTAAATGAGTATGCCATAAATAATTTGCAAAAGCTCAAGTATCTTGCACATTGTGCTATATACTATGTACATATAAATGTAACACATTGTAACACTGGTGACCTGTGTTCCTTGTGTCAAAAGTTGTATGATTTGCTTACTGTACAACTGGCACAGCTTGGAATACTGTTATTACATACACTAATGACTGAGCGGATGAGATAAATAACCTTAGGTAAAGTGCAAATAGAGCACATTTAGGAAAGGAAGTGTCCGTTTTCAGTAAAGATCACTCAACCCCTATTAAACATGATACTACTGATGACAACTTTGGAATTCAAGATGCAAGTATGCAACAATCTGAAGATTCAGAAGATGAAGAAGAAAATGTAAAAACACAAGGGAAGAAGTTCACAACAAATAAGGAAGAAAAATAAATTGCCCAATGTCTATAATGCAAACAGAATATACAACAAAGGACACTGCTTTGTTATGTAAAAGATTACAGGAAATGATAGCATTGTTCAGTCAGAAAACATTTAGTCTACAGAAAATGGTTTCATTTTTCAAACAGAGGAGGTAGAACAGGAAAGGGCAGCTTAAAAGGAAGAAATGAAAATAAAACTTGGAATGACTGAATAACATTACTTTAAGGAAAAAAAGAGAAAGACCAAAGTCGACAACATGGTTCAACCTGTGGAAGTACAAAGTCAGCTGGATAAGAATTGTGTGCTTGCAAATGTAATAAGCAATGAAACCAGTGGGATTAATAAAATTAATAGTGATGAAAACCATTCAATTGCAACAATTTATACAGCAGACAATTAATGAATTAGAAGTGGGAGATTCTTCACATCCCATTGGAAATGATACACTAGTAATTATAGATTCAGTTATTAGATGAACTAATACATTTACGGATAGGATGATGAGCACTGAATAGTGTTTTACTTGCACAGATCAAAAGTAGAGGATGTGAGAAGAGCCTTAGAATGCCTTAATGTAAGGAAGCATCAAGCTATTTTAGTCATGTGGGAATGGATAATCAAGAACTGTCTAACTGTTAATTGAAAACTTATAATCCTCTTAGAATAATTTTACAGGTGTTAGGATGTATTTTTCTCAAGTCACATAAATAAAAGAGACTCAGGTCAGTATGACTGTAGAGATGTTTGGTGTAAATACCTACATGAACAATGACCTGTTTTAAAAAGTGGAAATGTGCATTCAAGCCTGATTTTGAACGTACATGTATTTAAACAAGATGGCATGCACTTGTCAAAAAAGGAAGAGAATATTTGCAGTATTACAGTATGACGAACACAAGATTGGGTTTTTGCCAGCTCAGAAGTTTAACTGGAGCTGCTCAGAGTTTGATGACTTTAGCCAGAGATTTGGAGTGCATCTGAACTGATGTCCAAGGCATCCATTGCAAACAACTGAAAAATAAGTATATTTAAATCTTGTATTGCACTTGTTAACTGTATTTATTTGAATTGCTGCTTCTTTTTTTGCTGATTGTGTCTGCTTTTTTTTCTGCACTTTGAAATTCTGTAGTACTGCCTTATATAGCATAGGCTAGATTCAGACTTGCTGAATCTAGACTGTTGGGTATCACTGTGCTCTAAAGCAGCCATCTTACATTAAGAGGGCCTTGCTGCACCCTTGTGGCAGAAGTATGTAGTTAAGGTTCTATCTGAGTTAGGGATTGCTGGAGAAAGGCTCAGTTTGGGGCTTTCCCATTGGTAGTTTGTCTTAAAACTGTTGAATTTCACCTGTATTTAAGCCTTGCATTTGCAAGGGATTGCTGTCAGTTAACTGGAGCTGTTCATAGTTTGGTGACTTTCGCCAAAGATCTGGAGTGCATCTGAACTGAAACTCAAGGCATCAACTGCAAACGATTGAAAAATAAGTAAGCAATAATACCCAGCAGGGTGTGTATTAATGTGTAATTAATGCCCGCACAGGGGTGTTATGAGGCCCAAAGCTGCAGGCGAGGGCCTCTGCACCTCTGGAAGGGCATTAATTACACATTGACACACACCCTGGAGGGTATTATTGTGCTTAGAGAATGGGCCCACTGTAAAATTGCTGTGTTTACTTACTTATTCTTTAAGTACTATTGTTTTTTTGTATATTTTTGATGTAAAATTGTTACTCCGCCTAATGTTTCAAACTTTCTGAAGTGTATGTTAATGGTGTTGGAGGAAGCATTTTACATCAAAAATATATATAAAATATGATGGGTATATATTACATCATCGAACATAAAAACATTTGAAAGATGTAATATTGAACCCTAATATCTGAAATACTAAAATAGCAAACACAAAGAACAGAGATTATTTTTCCAGGGAAAAAAAAATTGCTGTTCCCTAACAAAAAAACCCTGCAACCTGAAACTTAACGTAAAGTGGGGGGCTTCACCCCCCCACAACCCCCACGTGGGGACTGTGCCCTCCCCACATGCCCCCTACTTAAATATACCAACTCCAAGATCGCACAACAGTGAAGGAAATAGCAAAGCCCTGGAAACGGCCTGCCGATTTTTTTCCCTGGGGAAAAAAATCGATGTGCCATGGCTTCGCTATTTTCAGGTTTTGTACTTTCAGATTCGATATTACATCATTCAAACTTGTTGCAGTTCGACTGTGTAATATAGACCCAAAATAATATAGTACTTAAAAAAGAAAAAAATAAGTAAAACGCAACAATTTTACAGAAAGCCCATTCTCTCTCCCTCTCTCTCGTATACAGCTTTCATACACGCACTCACTCACACAGAATTGCTGTCACTCTCTCGATGTCTCTCACACACATGCAGTCACTTTTGTTTTCATACACACATTCCTTCACACATAATCACTCTCAGTTTCTCTCGATCTCTCTCACACATGCACAGTCACTTCTGTTTTCATACACACATTCCTTCACACATAAATTATAATCACTCTCAGTCTCTTTTGATCTCTCTCACACACGCACAGTCAATCTTGCTTTCATGCATGCATTCACTCACATAGACAGCAACATAAACACACATACACACAATCATCTCTCTCTCTCTTGCTTTCATGCACACATACTGTCTCTCTCTCTCTCATACACACACACACACACACACACACACACACACACACACACACACACACACACACACACACACACACACACACGTTTTTATTTTACACTCGCTAAACAGCAAAAGCACTGCTTAGCAAGTGTAAAATAATGGTGGCCATTCCATATTTCTCAATCTGAGCTCCATGGCAGCTTGATAAGCTGCCATGAAGTGGCAGACTCATTCGTCAGTGGGCATTACTTGTACATTAAAATTGTGCTGGAGAACGCTCACTCTCCAATCAGGGTACTGATGTACAGTAAGCCCATTACTTGTACATTAATACCCTGCTGCAGAACGCTCACTCTCCAATCAGGGTACTGATGTACTGTAAGCCCATTACTTGTACATTAATACCCTGCTGGAGAATGCTCGCTGTCCAATCAGGGTACTGATGTACTGTAAGCCCATTACTTGTACATTAATACCCTGCTGGAGAATGCTCGCTGTCCAATCAGGGTACTGATGTACAGTAAGCCCATTACTTGTACATTAATACCCTGCTGCAGAACGCTCGCTCTCCAATCAGGGTACTGATGTGCAGTAAGCCCATTACTTCTACATTAATCCCCTGCTGGAGAATGCTCGCTCTCCAATCAGGGTACTGATGTACAGTAAGCCCATTACTTGTACATTAAAATCGTGCTGGAGAATGCTCACTGTCCAATCAGGGTACTGATGTACAGTAAGCCCATTACTTGTACATTAATACCCTGCTGGGGAATGCTCGCTGTCCAATCAGGGTACTGATGTACAGTAAGCCCATTACTTGTACATTAATACCCTGCTGGAGAATGCTCACTGTCCAATCAGGTACTGATGTACAGTAAGCCCATTACTTGTACATTAATACCCTGCTGGAGAATGCTTGATCACCAATCAGGGTACTGATGTACAGTTAGCCCATTACTTGTACATTAATACCCTGCTGGAGAATACTCGCTGTCCAATCAGGGTACTGATGTACAGTAAGCCCATTACTTGTACATTAATACCCTGCTGGAGAATGCTCGCTGTCCAATCAGGGTACTGATGTACAGTATGCCCATTACTTGTACATTAATACCCTGCTGGAGAATGCTCGCTGTCCAATCAGGGTACTGATGTACAGTAAGCCCATTACTTGTACTTTAATACCCTGCTGGAGAATGCTCGCTGTCGGATCAGGGTACTGATGTACAGTAAGCCCATTACTTGTACATTAATACCCTGCTGGAGAATGCTCGCTGTCCAATCAGGGTACTGATGTGCAGTAAGCCCATTACTTGTACATTAATACCCTGCTGGAGAATGCTCGCTGTCCAATCAGGGTACTGATGTACAGTAAGCCCATTACTTGTACATTAATACCCTGCTGGAGAATGCTCGCTGTCCAATCAGGGTACTGATGTACTGTAAGCCCATTACTTGTACATTAATACCGTGCTGGGGAACGCTCGTTCTCCAATCAGGGTACTGATGTACAGTAAGCCCATTACTTGTACATTAATACCCTGCTGGGGAATGCTCGCTGTCCAATCAGGGTACTGATGTACAGTAAGCCCATTACTTGTACATTAATACCCTGCTGGAGAATGCTCGCTGTCCAATCAGGGTACTGATGTGCAGTAAGCCCATTACTTGTACATTAATACCCTGCTGGAGAACACTCGCTGTCCAATCAGGGTACTGATGTACTGTAAGCCCATTACTTGTACATTAATACCCTGCTGGGGAATGCTCGCTGTCCAATCAGGGTACTGATGTACTGTAAGCCCATTACTTGTACATTAATACCCTGCTGGAGAACGCTCACTGTCCAATCAGGGTACTGATGTGCAGTAAGCCCATTACTTGTACATTAATACCCTGCTGGAGAATGCTCGCTGTCCAATCAGGGTACTGATGTACAGTAAGCCCATTACTTGTACATTAATACCCTGCTGGGGAACGCTTGCTCTCCAATCAGGGTACTGATGTACAGTTAGCCCATTACTTGTACATTAATACCCTGCTGGAGAACGCTCACTGTCCAATCAGGGTACTGATGTACAGTAAGCCCATTACTTGTACATTAATACCCTGCTGGAGAATGTTCGTTCACCAATCAGGGTACTGATGTACAGTAAGCCCATTACTTGTACATTAATCCCCTGCTGGAGAATGCTCGCTGTCCAATCAGGGTACTGATTTACAGTAAGCCCATTACTTGTACATTAATACCCTGCTGGAGAATGCTCGATCTCCAATCAGGGTACTGATGTACAGTAAGCCCATTACTTGTACATTAATACCCTGCGGGAGAATGCTCACTGTCCAATCAGGGTGCTGATGTACAGTAAGCCCATTACTGGTACATTAATACCCTGCTGGGGAGCACTCGCTCTCCAATCAGGGTACTGATGTACAGTAAGCCCATTAATTGTACATTAACACTCTGCTGGAGAACGCTCGCTCTCCAATCAGGGTACTGATGTGCAGTAAGCCCATTACTTGTACATTAATCCCCTGCTGGAGAACGCTCACTCTCCAATCAGGGTACTGATGTACAGTAAGCCCATTACTTGTACATTAATACCCTGCTGGAGAATGCTCACTGTCCAATCAGGGTACTGATGTGCAGTTTGCCCATTACTTGTACATTAACACCCTGCTGGAGAATGCTCGCTGTCCAATCAGGGTACTGATGTACTGTAAGCCCATTACTTGTACATTAATACCCTGCTGGAGAATGCTTGATCACCAATCAGGGTACTGATGTACAGTGTGCCCATTACTTGTACATTAATACCCTGCTGGAGAATGCTTGATCACCAATCAGGGTACTGATGTACAGTTAGCCCATTACTTGTACATTAATACCCTGCTGGAGACTACTCGCTGTCCAATCAGGGTACTGATGTACAGTAAGCCCATTACTTGTACATTAATACCCTGCTGGAGAATGCTCGCTGTCCAATCAGGGTACTGATGTACAGTATGCCCATTACTTGTACATTAATACCCTGCTGGAGAATGCTCGCTGTCCAATCAGGGTACTGATGTACAGTAAGCCCATTACTTGTACTTTAATACCCTGCTGGAGAATGCTCGCTGTCAGATCAGGGTACTGATGTGCAGTAAGCCCATTACTTGTACATTAATCCCTTGCTGGAGAATGCTCACTGTCCAATCAGGGTACTGATGTACAGTAAGCCCATTACTTGTACATTAATCCCCTGCTGGAGAATGCTCGCTGTCCAATCAGGGTACTGATGTACAGTAAGCCCATTACTTGTACATTAATACCCTGCTGGAGAATGCTCACTGTCCAATCAGGGTACTGATGTACAGTGTGCCCATTACTTGTACATTAATACCCTGCTGGGGAATGCTCGCTGTCCAATCAGGGTACTGATGTACAGTAAGCCCATTACTTGTACATTAATACCCTGCTGGAGAATGCTCGCTGTCCAATCAGGGTACTGATGTACAGTAAGCCCATTTCTTGTGCATTAATACCCTGCTGGAGAATGCTCGCTGTCCAATCAGGGTACTGATGTGCAGTAAGCCCATTACTTGTACATTAATACCCTGCTGGAGAACACTCGCTGTCCAATCAGGGTACTGATGTACTGTAAGCCCATTACTTGTACATTAATACCCTGCTGGGGAATGCTCGCTGTCCAATCAGGGTACTGATGTACTGTAAGCCCATTACTTGTACATTAATACCCTGCTGGAGAACGCTCACTGTCCAATCAGGGTACTGATGTACAGTAAGCCCATTACTTGTACATTAATACCCTGCTGGAGAATGTTCGTTCACCAATTAGGGTACTGATGTACAGTAAGCCCATTACTTGTACATTAATCCCCTGCTGGAGAATGCTCGCTGTCCAATCAGGGTACTGATTTACAGTAAGCCCATTACTTGTACATTAATACCCTGCTGGAGAATGCTCGATCTCCAATCAGGGTACTGATGTACAGTAAGCCCATTACTTGTACATTAATACCCTGCGGGAGAATGCTCACTGTCCAATCAGGGTGCTGATGTACAGTAAGCCCATTACTTGTACATTAACACCCTGCTGGAGAACGCTCGCTCTCCAATCAGGGTACTGATGTGCAGTAAGCCCATTACTTGTACATTAATCCCCTGCTGGAGAACGCTCACTCTCCAATCAGGGTACTGATGTACAGTAAGCCCATTACTTGTACATTAATACCCTGCTGGAGAATGCTCACTGTCCAATCAGGGTACTGATGTGCAGTTTGCCCATTACTTGTACATTAACACCCTGCTGGAGAATGCTCGCTGTCCAATCAGGGTACTGATGTACAGTAAGCCCATTACTTGTACATTAATACCCTGCTGCAGAACGCTCGCTCTCCAATCAGGGTACTGATGTGCAGTAAGCCCATTACTTGTACATTAATACCCTGCTGGAGAACGCTCGTTCACCAATCAGGGTACTGATGTACAGTAAGCCCATTACTTGTACATTAATACCCTGCTGGAGAACGCTCACTGTCCAATCAGGGTACTGATGTACTGTAAGCCCATTACTTGTACATTAATCCCCTACTGGAGATCGCTCGTTCACCAATCAGGGTACTGATGTACAGTAAGCCCATTACTTGTACATTAATACCCTGCTGGAGAACGCTCACTGTCCAATCAGGGTACTGATGTACTGTAAGCCCATTACTTGTACATTAATACCCTGCTGGAGAATGCTCGCTGTCCAATCAGGGTACTGATGTACAGTAAGCCCATTACTTGTACATTAATACCCTGCTGGAGAACGCTCGTTCTCCAATCAGGGTACTGATGTACAGTAAGCCCATTACTTGTACATTAATACCCTGCTGGAGAATGCTCACTGTCCAATCAGGGTACTGATGTACAGTAAGCCCATTACTTGTACATTAATACCCTGCTGGAGAACGCTCGCTGTCCAATCAGGGTACTGATGTACAGTAAGCCCATTACTTGTACATTAATACCCTGCTGGAGAACGCTCACTGTCCAATCAGGGTACTGATGTACAGTAAGCCCATTACTTGTACATTAATACCCTGCTGGAGAATGCTCGTTGTCCAATCAGGGTACTGATGTGCAGTAAGCCCATTACTTGTATATTAATACCCTGCTGGAGAATGCTCGCTGTCCAATCAGGGTACTGATGTACAGTAAGCCCATTACTTGTACATTAATCCCCTGCTGGAGAACGCTCGTTTTACAATCAGTGTAGTGATGTACAGTAAGCCCATTACATGTATATTAATACCCTGCTGGAGAATGCTCGCTGTCCAATCAGGGTACTGATGTACAGTAAGCCCATTACTTGTACATTAATACCCTGCTGGAGAATGCTCGCTCTCCAATCAGGGTATTGATGTACACTAAGCCCATTACTTGTACATTAATCCCCTGCTGGAGAACGTTCGTTCACCAATCAGGGTACTGATGTACAGTAAGCCCATTACTTGTACATTAATACCCTGCTGGAGATCACTTGTTCTACATTCAGTGTAGTGATGTACAGTAAGCCCATTACTTGTGCATTAATACCCTGCTGGAGAATGCTCATTGTCCAATCAGGGTACTGATGTACAGTAAGCCCATTACTTGTACATTAATACCCTGCTGGAGAATGCTCACTATCCAATCGGGGTACTGATGTACAGTAAGCCCATTACTTGTACATTAATACCCTGCTGGAGAACGCTCACTCTCCAATCAGGGTACTGATGTACAGTAAGGCCCGTTCTCTAAGTATATTTAAATCCTGAATAATATACATTAGCTCAAACTTGCTCACCCACAGGTTCCTGGGCGTATCAATGCAAATGCTCTGGAACAGATAGTCTGCACCCCCACAATGGGTTCTAATGTCCTTGACATAGTACTCACCAACATGGGTGGTCACTGTAATGTATCCTGTGTGATGCCCTCCCTGGTAAGGTTGGAGCATAAATAAGTCTCATTTGAAGTAACTATTGGACCCCACACCACCAAAGGAGCAACAAATCTAAGACAATTCTCCAAAGCAAACTATGGCCTATGAAGTGATGGCATTAAAAGTTTTATACCCCCTGCAATCACAGGTAATGATGATTCCTGTCCAGAGATATACACAAATACCCTGTATAGTCATCTTAGCAACAGTGTAGACTCAGCTATACCTGTCCAGATTAAAACCAGGCCCTCTCAAAAAAACAAGCCACCTTAGTGAACATCTAGTATGAACAGATTGTATAACAATAGCAAGAAACGGATGTCCAAGAACAAGAGGCAACTACCTCTGCAGAGGAAGAACCCCCGCCACAGAAAGAACAAGCAAATCAGTAGTCTTGTAAAGTCCTCTAAAGCTAATTATGAAGCTAAAATATCATCCCTAGCCAAGAACAATCATAAGTCATTCTTTAACTGTGTCTGAAATCTAAAAGAGAGTACCCAGCTATGTGTAGAATTGATAGTAGATGGTACCATTTATACAATACCAGAGGAAATTGCCAACATACTAGCTGACAGATTTGGTGCAAACGTCACCCGCTATCCCCACCAGCCATACCCCAAAGCATACCTGATACCAGTTCTCTACCTAGTATCTCTAGAGATCAAATCATATCTGCACTCTCCAAAAAACAAAACAGCCTCAGTGGGACCAGATAACATCCCAGGTTGCTTACTACGCAATCTAAAACAGGACCTAGCTGGAACACTTGCTGTTCTCTTTAACCATAGTCTGAGAACTGGCTTTGTACTAGCAGAATGTAGAACAGAAACAGTAATCCCCTTGCATAAAAGGGGGCCAACAACTGATCCTGGGAACTATAGACCCATAAGTCTAACCAACCTCATCTGCAAGGCCATGGAAAAGATCATCATGGACACAGGCGACCTTCAAACTCTAGACTCAACCCAGTTTGCCTTCATTAAGGGTAGATCATGCTTACTGAACATGGTAGACTTTTTGAGAAAGTCACCAAAGCCCTGGATGAAGATAAGACAGTGAATACTGCCTATGTAGACCCAGCCAAAGCCTTTGATGCAATCCCCCCTTGGGTATCATTGAAAAACTCTCCCAGTCAGATGCTAACCCTTGCATCAATAGATAGGTAGCTAATTGGCTCACCGGTAGAGCACATACTGTCAAAGTTGGTGACTCCAGCTCTACCAGTAGACCCATCACTAGTGGCGTACCTCAAGGATCTACACTAGGCCCTTTACTATTTGGAATCTATTTCTCAGAAGCCCAGGCTAAAGTAGACGGTCTTTGGTTTACTTAGTTTGCTGTTGATTGTAAACTAGGTGTAATCATTGAGTCCCCAAATGATGTTACCATGTTACAGGAGGAGCCAACATAAGCAAATGACTGGTGCCAAAGTCACAGTCTAAAACTAAATGCAAAAAATGCACTATTATCCTATATGACAAAGTGGAATTCTCCACTAATTACAGTATTAACAGCACCCCTATAAGTTCAAACCGAGTGGTGTGAAATCTGGGAACACAGGTTGACAACAATCTGAACTTTGACCATCAGGTTTCATTGGTGGTAAGAAAATCCTGCTACATTGCGCATCTCATATGTAAAGACATCACATCCAGGTCTAAGTATATTATAACCTCTTTATTTACTCGACCCTAATCAGACCATTAATAGAGTACATTGCTCCCTTCTGCATGTATCTCATCAGACACCTGCAGCAACTGGAGAGACCACGGAGGTTTCTCATTAAGAAGGTACAGGACCTCCAAATCATGACCTACATGGCTAGACTGAAAGCCCCGTCATTGTACTCTGTATCATATAAGCTACTGAGAGGTGACCTGTGCCTGGCCTACAGGGCAGTGTGTGACCCTGACCTGATGGAAATGCTGCACATCTGTAAGTCAAATGGGACAAGAGTCACTCGCTCGAGGGATCTCAACCCAGCCAGTGACATTAATAAAACATGCTGGAGGGACAGGTAGGTCTTCCAGAGACTGCCACTCCTCTGGAATAAGCTCCCACTTCATGTGAAGCAGAGCTCCTCAATGACCCTATTCAAGCTCAACCTGGACAAATGAATGAGTGAATGCAAATTCACCATCAGGGTGGCACCCATGTCCTTCATGGACAGGGGTAGTTGGTGCTGGTCTGTAAAGTACATCCATCTAACCAAGGACAATTGGAGCAACCCAGGGTTAACATGGCTACACTTATAAAGGCTTTAGGGTCACTAGCCTAGTAACCTCCTATGAACCTGTGAATAGTTCACACATAGCAATATTTGATCTATCGATGTTGATTGTTAATGCAATGAGCATTTATTTGGAAAATGTCCTACATTCCCACAAGATTGATATTGTTATTATTTGTGAAACATAGTTAAAGAACAAAGACTGGAAACCAGTTATGTCAGAATATAAATGTTTACTGTAGCAGACATTCTAACAACAATCAGGTAGAGATGTTATGATAGGAATTAAAGGTTGTCATAAGACCTGTGATTATCACATGTTCAATGATCACAGTAATACTGTAGATTATGTAACTATGACAATAAAGGCAGTCCTGGAACATATAATAACTGTTGTAATGTAAAGACCACCAAAGTCAAGTGCTAATGACCTAAAGGAATTCATACATTTCTTGCATGAAACACAGGAGGGAAATAATAGTGGCTGGGGACTTAAATTTGTCAGAAATGGACTGGAATAAAATTGATTTAACAGCACTTGTAAGAAAATTATAATATATGTTCACAACAAAACCTAACGGAATAGAGATTACTAGACATTATATGAGTTCCTAAGGAAATGGCTGTTACTTCAAGTTAAGTTTTACCACTAATAAAAAACAAAACAACTGATGAGAAGCCGGTCCAAGGTACACTATAAAAGGTTTATTGCAGAATACAATAAACTATGTAATCCAAATCTTTAAGCACAATGTAGATACACTAATACAAACGCTTTACGTTTGCACTAAAGCAAACTTCCTCAGAAGACCATGTAATTAGAAACACTACGAGTTTAAATTAGTATTACTAGTGACATCACAATTACATAAATATGCTGCTGTTCAAACTTTAAAGATTTAGTGCTTTAAAATAACGAACCACTCAGTTTAATCAAAAACACACTTTATAATTTCCTTATACCATATATAATATACATGTTATTGTAACATTTTAAAAATAACCCTAAATGTAGTACTTATAAACTATAAAAATGTATATGTATATGTATATAATATATCCATCTATACCATTATATATAAAATCATAAATAAAAAATGTGTATGATAACCGTTCCCTTAAATTCTGTAAGGCTTTTCATGTTCAAAGGTACCTAATAATAAGGTTCAACAAGATATTTAACCACAATTGCCACTGTGTACTGTAAAACAAGTAAACTATCTACACATATTTCTATTTTTTAAAATGCAACTAACTAAACACATATTCATCCCAGGCAGTCTATATGCATCAAGTCTGATTTGCCATGTTAGTTCCAATTCTTCTAAAAGAATTGGTATCGGGCCCCCTCTTGGGGGTATGTTTACTTGATCTATTGCCATGCATGCAAAACTATGGCTGGGTGAGGTATGTACATGCTTTGCTAATGCATTATCCATTTTACCTTTATTTATAGCATACTGGTGTTCATACACTCTCTCTCGAAGTTTGCGTTCTGTTTTCCCAATGTAAAACGCATCACACTGCTTACACTTTGCAAGATAGACTATAAGTTTAGACCGACAGGTGAATTTAGATCTCAACTTATATTTCAAATTATTAACAACAAAATTATTGGAAGTTTCCATATACTTACAATAATTGCATGCTTCACATTTAAACATGCCAGTTGTTTTTGTAGTTTGAAAATTCAATGATTCAAAAACATTTTTCATGTTCCTGCCCTTCTAAAGGTTGTACGGGGCGTGTCACCCAATCTATCCTGTAACATTGGAAATTATTTAAATAAATTCCAATTTTTCTTTAAAATACTTGTTACTAGGTGGCTGTCACAGGTAAATGTAGTGATGAAATTTGAACTATAGCTATTAACGCTACATGATACAACCTTTTCATTTTTGTATGTAGAGGTTACTATTTCAACGGGCTCACTTGGGGTTTCCATTTCTATGTCACATTGAATTTTTACCGATAATATCGGTGAATAAATTCCATTCATCCTTTTGCCTGTAACCTCGTCAGTCAACTTATCGATTAAATCTTCAGGATAACCTCGGTCTAGAAACATAAGTTTAAGACGATTGCATTCAGCATAAAAATCACACAACTGTGTGTTAATCCGGGCCTCTCTTACTAATTGGCCTTTCACGACTGAGCGTTTCTGATGGAAGGGGTGGTAACTTGAAAAATGGAGAAAATCATTTGAATACGTAGCCTTCCTATGTATACTTGCCTGGAAACAGTGTGAGGTTCTATTTTTTACAGCCAATAAATCAAGGTATGCTATTTCTTCTGTACTAAACACTGAAGTGAACTTAAGGAAATCAGTTGTACCACTGAAATAATGCAATAAATCAGACCCTGTTTGGGCGGAACCCTTTACCAGAATAAAGATGTCATCCAAAAATCTGGTAAAGTAAATTATTTTGTTGGTTACATTGAAGTTGTTAATCACTTACTCCCTCTCCCACTCGGCCATAACAATATTGGCAAAACTCCCCCCGCAGGGGGACCCCATGGCAATACCAGACGTCTGCAAATAAAAAGATTCCTCAAACATAAAATAATTTTTTGTTAACACCAAATCTGTTAATTCAATCACTAGACTAATCTCACAATTGGTTGCACCATTCTGCTTTAGTCTGGAAACTGTCCAGTCCATACCCACAGAATGGGGAATACAAGTATAGAGGTCCTTGACATCTGTTGTAAGAAAGTTATAATCATTGCTATATTCAGTTTTATTTAAATCCGCAAGGAAGGACCATGAATCCTTGCACACTTGAACCTCTGGTTTTAAATACCTTTTTAACAAATCATCCACAAATTTCGCTATAGGGTATGTAGGTGAATTTCGACCATCAACTAATGCTCTCAAAGGAGGTGAAGCTATACTTTTATGTAGTTTGGGAATCCCAAACATATAAGGATAGCGCGGGTAAGAAACAGAAAAATAATTATACATTTTCTGATCGATGCTGCCATCAATAAACAAATCTTTGATACACCTATTGATTAGCTGATAGGCCCCATTCACCTCTAAGCGTGAGCTTGGTTTATAGGCTGAAGAGGCAAGTAACTCCTCCATACACAAAACATAATCGCTGGTATCAAATATTGCTAGCCCACCACCTTTATCTGGTTTACATACCCTTATTCTCTGAGTTTTGATGAAAGCTAAAATTTCTTTTTCATCATTTGAAATGTTGGGTTTCACCACCCTATTATTTGAACGTGGAATCTGCCTAATGTCCCACTCACAGATTTGCTCAAATGTCTGCAGGACTGGGTTCAAGGGTGGATTAAAAGTACTTGAGACTAAAAAGGGGTCGAGATGTGACATAGATTTACCCATCATCAAAACTAAGTTCAACTTCCTCACAAATAACTTGATGTCAATAATTGTTTTCACACCGTCTAGTTTCTGGGTTGGTACAAAGGTGTACCCCTTTGACAACAACTCAGCCATATCTCTAGTGATATTAGAACTAGAATAATTGTAAATTTTAAAATCACCCTTACTGTTGGATATTACCAATGGGTTACAGGGGGCATTACAAACTGGTCTTTGGCTGATAGAGTCAGGCTCATCTAACTCACCCTGAACACTGTTGGTTGAATAATGGTCAAAATTAGAAACCACATCATGTACAACAATGGTATTAAATTCAGCAGTGATATTGTTTCCTCTAGGTACACTCATACTGTCCAACCCAACAGTGGGATGTCCCTGGTCAACTACATAGTCAACCATATTCCAACCAGACGATACTTCCATTGTTATTTCCTCCATCTCTTGTTCTTTTTGTTTCTGTTATTCTGGTTGTTGTTTGTGGAAAAAGTTCTTTGCTTCGGTTTTGCCCCCATATAATTGTCCCCTTGAAAAAACGAGTTTTGATTTTGTTGATGTGAATTGGCTTGAACCTTAGGGTTGCTGGTGCTATTACGAATTCTCTCACTACATCTAATGGCTATACATTCATCTAAGATAGATTGATTGCTACAAACACCCGGCTCTTCACCGGTAGACAATACTTCAGTACTGTCAACTGGATGGTTGGGATTTAAACTGGGGGCAGCATTCTCAAAACCTGTACTATCCAAAATGTTACTGTGCATGTTAAAATTGGATTTGGGCCAAACCTGGGCTGGAGCTGCTTTAGGTCAGTCTAAACTTATAGTCTATCTTGCAAAGTGTAAGCAGTGTGACGCGTTTTACATTGGGAAAACAGAACGCAAACTTCGAGAGAGAGTGTATGAACACCAGTATGCTATAAATAAAGGTAAAATGGATAATGCATTAGCAAAGCATGTATATACCTCACCCGGCCATTGTTTTGCATACATGGCAATAGATCAAGTAAACATACCCCCGAGAGGGGGCCCGATACCAATTCTTTTATTAGAATTGGAACTAACATGGCAAATCAGACTTGATGCATATAGACTGCCTGGGATGAATATGTGTTCAGTTAGTTGCATTTTAAAAAATAGAAATATGTGTAGATAGTTTACTTGTTTTACAGTACACAGTGGCAATTGTGGTTAAATATCTTGTTGAACCTTATTATTAGGTACCTTTGAACATGAAAAGCCATACAGAATTTAAGGGAACGGTTATCATACACATTTTTTATTTATGACTTTATATATAATGGTATAGATGGATATATTATATACATATACATTTTTATAGTTTATAAGTACTACATTTAGGGTTATTTTTAAAATGTTACAATAACATGTATATTATATTTGGTATAAGGAAATTTTAAAGTGTGTTTTTGATTAAACTGAGTGGTTCGCTATTTTAAAGCACTACATCTTTAAAGTTTGAACAGCAGCATATTTATGTAATTGTGATGTCACTAGTAATACTAATTTAAACTCGTAGTGTTTCTAATTACAAGGTCTTCTGAGGAAGTTTGCTTTAGTACAAATGAAAAGCGCTTGTATTAGTGTATCTACATTGTGCTTAAAGATTTGGATTATATAGTTTATTGTATTCTGCAATAAACCTGTTATAGTGTACCTTGGACCGGCTTCTCGTCAGTTGTTTTGTTTTTTATTAGTTTTACGATTGGTTTCTGAGTTTTAAGTTTTACCACTGTTAGTGTGTAATGTTCATGGGGTTACAAAGGTTAAATTACTGCTAGTAAATTCTGCCAGAAATGAAATCTAAACCAATGCATAGACTATTAATAACAGACTATATGGAAGCAAAACCGTTACCATGTAAAAACTTATTGGAATGATGTGTTCAGTGGAAAAACTGTAGAAGGATTGTGACAAGTTTTGAATGGGAAATTGAATGAAAAAAAAAAAAACTAATTTTAACTTCAGAATCTAGGCACACAAAGTCAGGAGGATATATTTCCACAAGAACAAGGTATTTAATTAAGATGAGAGACAAACATGTAAGAAATAGAAAAGTTAGAAATGTTAGAATATAACTTAAAAAAAATAAATAAACAAGTTAGATGGACAAATTAAGCATAGTATAAGACAAGATAAAAAAAACTGAAGAAAATTTAAATAAAGATATTGAGAATAGGTTCATAGGTAGGTACTAGGCTATCAGCCCTGGGGTCTATATAAGCCTAGCCAAAAAGAAAAATAGGAAACCATTTTACAGATATATATATATATATATTAAAAAGTCCCAAGTATCCACAAAGAGTCCACGTACAGATAAAAATACAAAAATCCACAAGCAAGGTCACACAGAAAAGAGCAATGATATTGCTTCAAGACAAACCACGTATCTCCGAAGATATAAAACTTTTATTGTACAAATGTAAGCTCTTTCACGGTTATCCAAGACCGCTTCATCAGACAACAATACAATAAAACCCAGCGCTTCTTATACCTCACGTTAACATCAATTACTCAATTAAAATAACAAAGTTTCCCTCCAAAATTTTTAAAGAAACATTAGCTAAATTCACTGCTTACTTTAGTCTTTTTAACTTTAACAATGGCTTGACAGAAACAAACTCATGCAGGCCAAACTCTTTGTGAGCCGCCAATCTAAAAATCCATTGTAGTTCTATATTTTCTGTATTTTATGCAACCAGTCATAGTCTATTAGACCCCCTGCATAACATAAAGCACCTGAAAAAGAAATTTGTGATCTGGTCCACATTGCAAAGTATGCTTAGCCAGTGCACTGTATACAAACTGTTTCCTTGTACAATAATCATGATCTCTTATTCTTACTTTCAGAGATCGGTTGTTTTTTCCTACATAAAAATGATAACAGCATACACAGTGAGCTATATATACTAAATCAATAGTATTGCAGTCAGCCCAACATCTCAATTCCCATAGCTTGCCAGTGACTGGATGTTTAAAAAACACATATCCACAACTTTTGTGTCAGTGGCAATGTATCTTGAAGCAATATCATTGCTCTTTTCTGTGTTACCTTGGTTGTGGATTTTTGTATTATATATATATATATATATATATATATATATATATATATACACACACACACACGTGTTCACTTCTTAATTTCGAAATACCAAAATCCCGAGGTTCAGAATACTGAATTCCGAACCTCGAGATCTTGAAATCTCGAAATTAAGAACAACCCCCACAAAAAGTAGTCAACACATCACAAAACATTTTTTGCATGGAATCAAGCCCCCGTGCATCCCCGTGTCCCGCTCACCCCATGCTACTTAAATATACCAACTCCGAGATCGCAGTACAGTGAAGAAAAGGGAAATCTCCCGTTCCGTGCTGTATACCGATCTCCATTCAGGATTTCAGAGTTTAAAAACTTTGATCATATGATCTTCCATCATATGTATTTGGAAGTTTTAAGCTATGAAATTCTGTAGGGGACCCATATATATATATATATATATATATATATATATATATATATATATATATATATATATATATATATATATTTACACACACATACAGAGTTAGAGAGATCATGTTAAATTGTATGCCTATAACACACCAGCAAAACTAATGACTTATACCATACTGATAACACCAGTTTGATCTGCATGCAAACAGGATCAGATTGATGTCAAAAATTGACGATGGGATGGGAGAAAGGAAATTCACCCCGGGGATCACGTCAGTTGCCGTGCTAGACAGGGGTCCAGGGAAGTAAATAGTGTGGGAAGAAATAGACATAAAATTGTTATGGCTAGGCTTGTATAGGCCCTAGAGCTGATAGCCTAGTACCAACCTATGAACCTATAAAATCATTTTTACAGGCAAATGCAAGGCCATTAAGAGAAAGGTAAGGCAGACTTTCCAAAAATTCAAAAACAATATACTGAAAATTAGCAATTCATATGGCTTGGCTTTGCATTATTTTTTACTATTTCAGTTGTAATAAATTCCCTAGGATATAATACAGAAGTAGCACACATGATGTCATCATTATAGAAACTTTATATTATCAAGAATTAATGTAATAATGTATCATGCACTGAATCAAAATGCTGTGATAAGAAATTATTTACTCCTGTTAAGACTTCCAGATATTTGTCCAAGATTATGAGTAAATATCCAAACCTGTGGGTGTCAGACTGTCTGATATGCCTTTCAAGATGAAATATGTTGTTTGGCTGATGAATGTACTGCATATTCTAAGTCATTTTGCTATTTTATGTTGTTTGTCATTCTATATAAAACTATAAGCTGGTAGCTTTTATAATGTTTTGGGGATATGCAGTAATGTTGTATTTGCATTGCTGTTAACGCCTTAACAACCTTGCTTTGTTTCTACAAGAGCTCTCTGTTGGTTCTTGCTTTAATGTATAATGTTTTCCTTTTTTAATAAAATTCAACAAAACTGTTTTTAAGAAGAAGAAGGAACTAAGAGACATAAAATCCCTTTTGTTAATATATATTTTTCATAAGCAGATTTACGAAACAGAACTAAAACAATGAAACCTAACTGCAAAATACAATCTAAATTTTCAAAAAATCCTTCACCTCAATAATGCATCTCAAAAAACTTACTAGAGTTGATTAGGTTAATAAAAAAAAGTAAAATACTAATTCCTGCATAGTCACTAACTCTAAAAACACACTATGATATAAGACAATTTAGCCAAAAGATGTATATAGTCACCCTACTATAAAGATGAAAATAAAACAGAAAAACGCTGTTTGGATGATATGACTATATAACAACAAATGTACAAAATATATACAAAGGTGACATAACCAGACTACAGTTATGAAATGCTATATTGTAATTATAAAACCAATAATATTTTAAAACTACATACTACAATGACTAACATTAAACACTATGACAATATAATGCAAAAAGGAAAGTGTCTGTGTGTGGGGTACAGAATCTTTCAATAAAATAACAGTACAACAGTGAAATACCATCTGAAAGCCGTAAAAGTAAGGAGATGCATTCAATGGTAGTGCAAGACAAGGTGACCTTTGTGATCACTCTCTGGATGCAGAAGAAAAGAGGGGAAGTGGAATACAAGAAATGAAAAGCCATGCAAAAGGCAGTTTTTTATATATATATATATATTCTATTAATACTTCAGAGAAAAGCAGGCAACAGCTTGGACCACCAGTATATATGTTTATTACATAGTTTATGCATTTGTTTAATATCCAAATAAATAGAATGGTACCTTGAATCTTTTGCAGCCATAACTTTGCATAAGACAAATAAAGCAGAATAAAAATATAGATAACAGCAGTCAAAATAAATCAAAGCAAGATATTCATTACAAGTATACAGCAATTAAATGGTTTGTAACTGTGGCTATTTCTTCCTTTACACAGTACAAGAATTTTTTGAAAACAGTATGCAAGCTGATGGAGTCATTACATATTACACAGATCCAGTTAAATGCCCTGGATTTACAATCCATGAAGCCCAGGAGTAGTTTTGAATGCATTCGAGTAGTTTTGAATGCATTCAGGTTTGAGAGTTTCTGATTTTAGGAGAATTATATGCTTGAATATACGACCATGAATAAAGGAATACAGATCAGCTAATTTGAACTGAGTCCTGGGAATGGCACAAGGGTGGACAGGTCAAGCAACGAGCAGAAACTGTGGGGAGGACTTCAAGACCCTGTAAGCCATAGCAGGACAGAAGCCCATGGACAGTAACTTTTAAATTCATAAAGTTAGCTCTTTGAAGGAGAACTGTCCTGGTGTTCAAGCATTTAGAATTTTGTTTAAAGTATATGCATGGTATAATAAATGGAAAAGGAAAGATGAAGGGAAAAAAGAGTCGATATTCCGGTTAAGGAATGAATATGTTTCACGACAAGTATTGTTTCATAGTTTGCTACAAACATGCAAGCCTAAAATGTGCACTAGCTTATCCACTGGAACAACTCTGCTGTCATCATGTTAACAATCCATATCTGTCATAAACACCTTATGATTAATGGAAAATAAGACATATAACCGCAGACTGTTCTATAGTATAACAATCCATATCTGTCATAAACACGTTATGATTAATGGAAAATAAGACATATAACCCCAGACTGTTCTATAGTATAACTATCCATATCTGTCATAAACACCTTATGATTAATGGAAAATAAGACATATAACCACAGACTGTTCTATAGTATAACTATGCATATCTGTCATAAACACCTTATGATTAATGGAAAATAAGACATATAACCACAGACTGTTCTATAGTATAACTATGCATATCTGTCAGAAACATCTTATGATTAATGGTAAATAAGACCTATAACCGCAGACTGTTCTATAGTATAACTATCCATATCTGTCATAAACACCTTATGATTAATGGAAAATAAGACATATAACCCAGAGACTGTTTTATAGTATAGTATAACTATCCATATCTGTCATAAACACCTTATGATTAATGGAAAATAAGGCATATAACCGCAGACTGTTCTATAGTATAACTATCCATATCTGTCAGAAACACCTTATGATTAATGGAAAATAAGACATATAACCGCAGACTGTTCTATAGTATAACTATCCATATCTGTCATAAACACCTTATGATTAATGGAAAATAAGACATATAACCGCAGACTGTTTTATAGTATAGTATAACTATCCATATCTGTCATAAACACCTTATGATTAATGGAAAATAAGGCATATAACCGCAGACTGTTCTATAGTATAGTATAACTATCCATATCTGTCATAAATACCTTATGATTTATGGAAAATAAGACATATAACCGCAGACTGTTCTATAGTATAACAATCCATATCTGTCATAAACACGTTATGATTAATGGAAAATAAGACATATAACCCCAGACTGTTCTATAGTATAACTATCCATATCTGTCATAAACACCTTATGATTAATGGAAAATAAGACATATAACCACAGACTGTTCTATAGTATAACTATGCATATCTGTCAGAAACATCTTATGATTAATGGTAAATAAGACCTATAACCGCAGACTGTTCTATAGTATAACTATCCATATCTGTCATAAACACCTTATGATTAATGGAAAATAAGACATATAACCGCAGACTGTTTTATAGTATAGTATAACTATCCATATCTGTCATAAACACCTTATGATTAATGGAAAATAAGGCATATAACCGCAGACTGTTCTATAGTATAACTATCCATATCTGTCAGAAACACCTTATGATTAATGGAAAATAAGACATATAACCGCAGACTGTTCTATAGTATAACTATCCATATCTGTCATAAACATCTTATGATTAATGGAAAATAAGACATATAACCGCAGACTGTTCTATAGTATAGTATAACTATCCATATCTGTCAGAAACACCTTATGATTAATGGAAAATAATGCATATAACTGCAGACTGTACTAAAGTACAGTATAATTATCCATATCTGTCATAAATACCTTATGATTAATGGAAAATAAGACATATAACCGCAGACTGTTTTATAGTATAGTATAACTATCCATATCTGTCAGAAACACCTTATGATTAATGGAAAATAAGACATATAACCGCAGACTGTTCTATAGTAAGTATAACTATCCATATCTGTCATAAACACCTTATGATTAATGGAAAATAAAACATATAACCCCAGACTGTTCTATAGTATAGTGGTGGCTATGCCCTTGCAGCTCCCACTCTAATATCACCCACCCCATCCAACCACTACCTTTCTCTCCACCCAAATAACTACCTTGATTATAGCAAGCTCAGATGCTCATAAGCTTAGTACTTATTCTACAGCAGGAACTTCTTATTGCAACATTTATTAATGTCTGTTATGTACTTCACAGATAAAGATTCTAGTTGTCTACTGATGTGCTATGTTCTTCATCTCTAAATATGTTTGTAAATAATTGCTATGTTAATCAAATTTGTAATCACTATGTAATCCAATGTAACTACTGTCTGTTTATTTTAACTGAGGAGCTTTTCTCCCCGGGCCTCTGCCGAAATGGACCTACATCCAGTCAGACACTCCCGGTAAACAAATGTAAATAAATAAACTAAGACTGTTCTATAGTATAGTATAACTATCCATATCTGTCATAAACACCTTATGATTGATGAAAATAAGACATATAACCGCAGACTGTTCTATAGTATAACTATCCATATCTGTCAGAAAAATCCTTATGATTAATGGAAAATAAGGCATATAACCGTAGACTGTTCTATAGTATAACTATCCATATCTGTCATAAACACCTTATGATTAATGCAAAATAAGACATATAACCACAGACTGTTCTACAGTATAACTATCCATATCTGTCATAAACACCTTATGATTAATGGAAAATAAGACATATAACCGCAGACTGTTCTATAGTATAGTATAACTATCCACATCTGTCATAAACACCTTATCATTAATGGAAAATAAGACATCTAACTGCAGACCGTGCTATAGTATAGTATAGCAATAACCCATGCCTGGGTGTGGGTAATGCTGGATTTACCCATGGTTGGTGTGGTTTGGTCATGAGGGTGAAGCCCGAGTGGCCAAACAAAGCCAACTGTGGGTAAATCCAGCATTATCCACACCCAGGCGTGGGTTATTGCTATTATACAATGACATTATTTAAGAAAAAAAATAATTACTTTTCTTAAATAATGGCATTGTATAATGCCTCTTTGCTGCCCTTCCGCAGCTGTCTGGTATTCTGCTGCAGTTCTGATGTACTGCTCATGCGCAGTACATCAGAGCTGTGGGCAAAAGCAATGGAGAAAGCAAGATCTCCGTTGATTTTTACAATCTGTTTTGCTATGTAAATGGGTTTAACATAGCGAGACAGATTTAAAAAAGCAACTATAACTGATTTACAATGTGCACGCTGACCAATCAGCGTGCACATTTTCGAATATTAATGGGGGGGGGTCATTGTATAATATAACTTTCCATATCTGTCATAAACACCTTGTGATTAATGGAAAATAAGACATATAACCGCAGACTGTTCTATAGTATAACTATCCATATCGGTCGTAAAAACCTTATGATTAATGGAAAGTAAGACATATAACAGCAGACTGTTCTATAGTATAGTATAACTATCCATATCTGTCATAAACACCTTATGATTAATGGAAAATAAAACATAAAAGCAGACTGTTCTATAGTATAACTATCCATATCTGTCATAAACACCTTATGATTAATGGAAAATAAGACATATAACCGCAGACTGTTCTATACTATAACTATCCATATCTGTCGTAAAAACCTTATGATTAATGGAAAGTAAGACATATAACAGCAGACTGTTTTATAGTACAGTATAACTATCCATATCTGTCATAAACACCTTATGACTAATGGAAAATAAAGCATTTGACATGGTCCCATGCAAACAACTCATCTCTGTCCTCAATAACCTATCCTTCTCTCAATCAGTCACCAACTGGTTTTAGAGTTACCTGCCTGACCGCCAACAATCCATTCTATGGAAGAATGACATATCTCCCCAACTACCTGTCTCCATAGGGGTTCCCCAAAGATCCATCCTTGGACCCCTGCTCTTCTCTGTTTTCACCAATAATCTAGCCTCTGCCACCAAACATGGCACACTCATACAATAGGCAGATGACTCAGCCATCATCTGCTCAGCCCAGTCCCTACCCAAACTTCAAAATGTCAGACAGGAAGCCTTTTCCTCTGTTGAAACTTGGTTATCTGATGCCCAGTTAATACTCAACCCAAACAAAACTAAACTACTCATCTTCCAACCCACCAAACATACACAAAACAAGTCTCACTTTAACATCACAGCAAAAGACAGCACCACTATATACCTAACTGAACACACCAAATTGTTAGGAGTGGAAATAAACAATAAACTAAAATTTGACATTCACATATCCATGACCATAAAAAAGTCCACAAAAAACTAGGAGCATTATACAGAAATATGCAACTTCTCACCAAAGCAGCAAAGATTTCAGTAGCAAATTCCCACCTTATCTCCACCCTACTTTATGCCTCTCCAATATTTACCAACCTAAGGCAATGCGATCTAAACAAGCTAGAGACCTGCTACAAAAAATGGCCAAATTCTCCACAGGGGCATCCTACCGTGGTCACCACTGTCTCTCACTTGCTGAACTGGGCTGGCTTGAACTCCCTCACCTCCTTCAATGGTATCAACTCTCACTCGCCACAAACTAGTAAACCATCCACTAAATGTCCTATCCCTCCAGAATCTATTCTAACCCAATCGCAAAACCAGACCACTAAGATCCAGCAACAAAAATCACTTGCAGATCACTAAAGCCAATAACTCTGCTGGTGAAGCACTATTCTCTTGCACCATAGCCAAATTATGGAACTCCCTCCCACCCACAATTACCTCCATACCATCATGCACCCACTTCAAAACTTTACAAAAAGCACACCTAAAAACATGGTGGCTATGCCATTGCAACTCCCACTCTAATATCACCCACGCCATCCAACCATTACCTTTCCCTCCACCCAACTAACTACCTTGATTATAGCAAGCTCAGATGCTCATAAGCCTAGTACTTATTCTACAGCAGGAACTTCTTATTGTAACATTTGTTAATGTTTGTTATGTACTTCACAGATAAAGATTTTAGTTGTCTACTGATGTACTATGTTCTTCATCTCTAAATATGTTTGTAATTAATTGCTATGTTAATCAAATTTGTAATCGCTATGTAATCCAGTGTAACTACTGTCTGTTTATTTTAACTGAGGAGCTTTTCTCCCCAGGCCTCTGCTGAAATGGACCTACATCCAGTCGGACACTCCCGGTAAACAAATGTAAATAAATAAATAAACTAAGACTGTTCTATAGTATAGTATAACTATCCATATCTGTCATAAATACCTTATAATTAATGGAAAATAAGACATATAACCGCAGACTGTTCTATAGTATAACTATCCATATCTGTCATAAACACCTTATGATTAATGGAAAATAAGACATACAACCACAGACTGTTCTATAGTATAACTATTCATATCTGTCATAAACACCTTATGATTAATGGAAAATAAGACATATAACCACAGACTGTTCTATAGTATAACTATTCATATCTGTCATAAACACCTTATGATTAATGGAAAATAAGACATATAACGGCAGACTGTTCTATAGTATAGTATAACTATCCATATCTGTCATAAACACCTTATGATTAATGGAAAATAAGACATATAACCACAGACTGTTCTAGAGTATAACTATCCATATCTGTCATAAACACCTTATGATTAATGGTAATTAAGACATATAACCAACAGACTGTTCTATAGTGTAGTATAACTATCCATATCTGTCATAAACACCTTACGATTAATGGAAAACAAGACATATAACCGCAGACTGTTCTATAGTAAGTATAACTATCCATATCTGTCATAAACACCTTATGCTTAATGGTAAATAAGACATATAACCACAGACTGTTCTATAGTATAACTATTCGTATCTGTCATAAACACCTTATGATTAATGGAAAACAAGACATATAACCGCAGACTGTTCTACAGTAAGTATAACTATCCATATCTGTCATAAACACCTTATGATTAATGGTAAATAAGACATATAACAACAGACTGTTCTATAATATAGTATAACTATCCATATCTGTCATAAACACCTTATGATTAATGGAAAATAAGACATATAACCACAGACTGTTCTATAGTATAACTATCCATATCTTTCATAAACACCTTATGATTAATGGTAAATATGACCTACAACTGCAGACTGTTTTATAGTAAGTTTAACTATCCATATCTGTCATAAACACCTTGTGATTAATGGAAAATAAGGCATATAACCGCAGACTGTTCTATAGTATAACTATCCATATCTGTCATAAACACCTTATGATTAATGGAAAATAAAGCATTTGACATGGTCCCACACAAACAACTCATCTCTGTCCTCAATAACCTATCCTTCTCTCAATCAGTCACCAACTGATTTCAGAGTTACCTGTCTGACTGCCAACAATCCGTTGTATGGCAGAATTACATATATCCCCAACTACCTGTCTCCATAGGGGTGCCCCAAGGATCCATCGTTGGACCCCTACTCATCTCTGTTTTCACCAATAATCTAGCCTCTGCCACCAAACATGGCACACTCATTCAATAGGCAGATGACTCAACCATCATCTGCTCAGCCCAGTCCCTACCCAAACTTCAAAAAGTCAGACAGGAAGCCTTTTCCTCTGTTGAAACTTGGTTATCTGATGCCCAGTTAATACTCAACCCAAACAAAACTAAACTACTCAACTTCCAACCCACCAAACATACTCAAAACAAGTCTCACTTTAACATCACAGCAAAAGACAGCACCACTATATACCCAACTGAACACCCCAAATTGTTAGGAGTGGAAATAAACAATAAACTAAAATTTGACATTCACATATCCATGACCATAAAAAAAGACCACAAAAAACTAAGAGCGTTATACAGAAATAAGCAACTACTCACCAAAGCAGCAAAGATTTCATTATCAAATTCCCACCTTATCTCCACCCTACTTTATGCTTCTCCAATAAATACAAACCTAAGGCAATGCGATCTAAACAAGCTAGAGACCTGCTATAACAAAATCGCCAAATTCGCCACAGGGCATCCTACCGTAGTCACCACAGTCCCTCACTTGCTGAACTGGGCTGACTTGAACTCCCTCACCTCCTCCAATGGTATCAACTCTCACTCGTCCACAAACTAGTAAACCATCCACTAAATGCCCCATCCGTCTAGAATCTACTCCAACCCTATCGCACCACCAGACCACTAAGATCCAGCAACAAAAATCACTTGCGGATCACTAAAACCAATAACTCTGCTGGTGAAGCACTATTCTCTTGCACCATAGCCAAATTATGGAACTCCCTTCCACCCACAATTACCTCCATACCATCATGCACCCAAT
>NC_056742.1:530006601-530024101 GCF_019279795.1 Protopterus annectens | reverse complement strand
CATGTTTTTTTTATTTAACTGAACCAGTCAGAAGTTCAATTTGCTTTTTTCAGTTCACATTAATGGGTATTAATTTTTTAATCCAGCTTGACCAGCTTAGAAAAGATGTTTTGAAAATTATTTAATAGTGATTGCCATTCCTTTTTCACTAATGAATCTTGACTGCTTATCTTAGAATAGCTCATCCTGTAAGATTTGCTGGTTAGCTGCTCACCTCTAAAGCAATATTTGGAAAGGCAAATTGTAAAAACAAGGGAAAAATCCCAGGCAGGTTTGTTCAGCAATTCCTCTTTTATCTGTTCTTTGATTTTTAAGTCCAAAGGGGAAGGACATATCTCAAAAAATGTCTGTCAATAAGTATATAAATGTTGCAGAGTAGATTAACAGTGCTGCAACCCAGTTACCTTCCTGGTCCCTCTGTTATTCAAACCTAACAGAATTACAGTATGTAATATGCATCTTGGCCATATAAAGTCTAAGCATAGAGTATGATATGCTCAGTTTTAGCCAGGAATATCTCATGATATCATGATGGTGTAAACAATTGTAAAGCAGGCAATGTTTCACAAAATTACTACAAAAGAATATGTAATTACTTATGACATTGCAGACGGGTAGTGGAGCAAACTTGCTACTGACATTTAATTTCAAAGATTGCTATTATCTGATGTGGAGATTATTGTACAACATACGTAGAAGTCATTGAAATAGGAGAAATTTCATATAATTTAGTTACTGCTTTATGTAAAACAATATTTATAGGCATGGGATTCCATATATATCCATATCTCAGACAGCAATCCTCAGCTTATGAGTCAAATACTTCACATATTAGTATAAGAATGGGAGTTCAGAGATTTTTTGACCAGTCTAAGATATCCACAGCCCATGGTAAAGAGGAAAGAACCATTCAAACCATTAAACACACCATGATGAAATGTGCAGCTAGTGAGAGTTTATTACACTACTGAACATGTCTTTAGAAGATGTCAAACTATCTCCTTCACAGACACTGATAGGAAAAAGACACAACATGAAATTGTCCTTGTCTTCAGTGTTACTTCAACCTGAGGCCATACTGAATGTAAAGGAAGTCTGTCAAGAAGTTCGAGAAAAAAAAACAAAATTCTGCTATAACAGAAGAGTTTTATATTCATCACATCCAGATAAAATAGTGAAAATGAAATTTTAAGTAATAAGCAATCAGAACAGCAAGAAATGGTAGCAGTGAAAATAAATGAAATTCCCAGATCTTTAAGAGAATGCAGTTCTGCAATACAGGATTAATTGCATTCCAGACCAATGTTTTATCATTTAGACTACTGAATGCAACAGAAGAATTCCAGGAGATATGCCATGACTACTAGCTAAATATTCTGTGCAGGATCTTCAAGATTCTTCTGAATGAGACATTATACTAGATTATTCCAATCAGAACATGCCAGAATCTGGCATTATGCTACTTGCTAAGAAGACTAAACCGGAAGAATCTTTAACTATTAGATACATACCGAAAAACCCAGATGACTGAGTCTTCTGAAAACTTCAGGAAGATGGTAGTCTTTTTAAACAGGAATAGAATCAACTTGTTAACAAACACTGCTTTTATTGTCACTGTTTGTAAGCAGTATAATGTTATTGTTCATTTTCTAATCAAATGCAGTTCAACTACATTTCATGACTTAGAGTACACTGTAGTTTAGTATAGTATAGTATAGTATAGTATAGTATAGTATAGTATAGTATAGTAAATGCATTTCATTTATACAGTAAAACAAAAAAAAAATGTGAACAACACAATGTATACTTGTAGTTAGTACCCCTTTACATAACTCTGTACCGATAATGCATTCAGTATATCATGTCATCTTCCATCTTCAGGCAGTTATCTGTCATATCAATAAATTGTTCAGACTCATCCTTGTTACTTTCCAGTGTATCTTTATTATACTACCAGTTAGCACTTGGTAACAATACAGAACGTGACCTAAAGATATTTCCAAAATAGTAACTGTTAGTACATGTATAGCAGCGATTAGTAGTTAGTAACACAACTGGTAGTACATGTAAAGCAGTGATTAGCAGTTAGTAACACAGCTGTTAGTACATGTACAGCAGTGATTAGTAGTTAGTAACATAGCTTTTAGTACATGTACAACAGTGATTAGTAGTTAGTAACACGGGTGTTAGTACATGTACAATAGTGATTAGCAGTTAGTAACACAGCTGTTAGTACATGTACAGCAGTGATTAGTAGTTAGTAACACGGCTGTTAGTACATGTACAGCAGTGATTAGTAGTTAGTAACATGGCTGTTAGTACATGTACAGCAGTGATTACTAGTTAGTAACAAGGCTGTTAGTACATGTATAGCATTGATTAGTAGTTAGTAACACAGCAGTCAGTACATGTAAAGCAATGATTAGTAGTTAGTAAGACAGCTGTCAGTACATGTAAAGTAGTGATTAGTAGTTAGTAACACAACTGTTAGTACATGTACAGCAGTGGTTAGTAGTTAGTAACACAGCTGTTAGTACATGTACAACAGTGATTAGTAGTTAGTAACACAGCTGTTAGTACATGTACAGCAGTGATTACTAGTTAGTAACACGGCTGTTAGTACATGTAAAGCAGTGATTAGTAGTTAGTAACACAGCTGTCAGTACATGTAAAGCAGTGATTAGTAGTTAGTAACACAACTGTTAGTACATGTACAGCAGTGATTAGCAATTAGTAACAGAGCTATTAGTACACATAGAGCAGTGATTAGTAGTAGCACAGCTGTTAGTACATGTACAGCAGTGATTAGTATTAGTAACACAGCTGTTAGTACATGTAGAGCAGTGATTAGTAGTTAGCAACACAACTGTTAGTACATGCACAGCAGTGGTTAGTAGTTAGTAACACAGCAGTCAGTACATGTAAAGCAGTGACTAGTAGTTAGTAACACAGCTGTCAGTACATGTAAAGCAGTGATTAGCAGTTAGTAACACAACTGTTAGTACATGTACAGCAGTGATTAGTAGTTAGTAACACAGCTATTAGTACATGTACAACAGTGATTAGTAATTAGTAACACAGCTGTTAGTACATGTATAGCAGTGATTAGTAGTTAGTAACACTATGAAAACAATACATATAGATCACAAAAAAGCATTTGTTAGTACATGTAGATTGAGAAACAAGTTATATAGTTTTCAGTGCTGAACTGAGGAAATTTTTTTCTGGGTGCAATTGGCATAAGAGAGTCCTGGCTTAAATATGGCACCAGCCTCCCTCAAAATCTCTGTCAACATCACTGTGCTTACCTAAGTCAAAGATATGGGTAATATTTAGGGAAATGTTATGCTTTTTGTGTCCAGGTAGTTGGATATTAAATATTTTGTTTCAGTAAGGCATATACCTGTCAACCTCATAGAGCAAGAAATCTGAGCAAAGCCACAAATAATTGGGGGACAAATGCCCCAAAGCAGAGGCTACTTTTAAATTTTGATCTTACAAGCTTAGAAAGTTGATGGAATAACAGGCTTTGCATTAGCATGAATTTTTCTGAAGGATATGAAGTCTGAAACTCAAATGTCTGCAATTATTTTCTGACTTCAGTCCTCAATAATCTGCCAGTAATTTGTCAGGAAAACACAATTTTATGAGAAACAGACTAAAAATATGAAGCAAAAAATGGGACATTCTGTGAAAGTCTGGACAGTTGAGAGGTATGGACAACTTTACATTCTAGCAAGAACATCTGCTACTCTGTAGATGCAGCCTATCTGAAGATTCAAGTCACTCTTATTTATAACCCATAACTTGCTTCCAGTATTAGCATTAGAATTATTCCTGAAGTCATTGGTCTACTTGCTGTCTCTAAAAATTGTATTATAATGGAGGACTCTAATTTAAACGTGTCTGCCTATATGAAGCAATAACTTGACATTACCTCATCTACTTATTTTTTTGCATGTGCTAGTTGTTTTATCCACTAGGCCTAATGTTCAGCACCCCATAATTTTGGGGTTGGTTGTTAACAAAATGCTTTAGTAGACCTACACTCCTTTAACACTATTATCTAGTTTTAGTGAAAACTATCAAGTTGTAACCTACCATTCAATGCTAAAAACTCTAAAAATTCAGGCTCCATAATCAAGAAGAGTTAAGGCTTTCAGTAAAACATACTATTACATCATTTTGCAGAATTATGTCAGTATGACTGACATCATACCACATCTCAGCATGAAAATTTATATTTCATTTCAGAAAAAATATTTCCCATCTACATACCATAATCATCATTACATGCTATAGATCACCTTGGACTTTTAGATCCCTTAATAAAATTAGAAATAAAACACAAAACACCTAATAGGCTACTACTTCTGTTGAATCCTGGTCTAATTACTGTTAACAAAGTGAGACTAAGCAGCAGGTAAATAATTACAAGGTTGCCTATTTTAAAGGTAAACAGCTGTTGTAAATCAACAGTGCCAAAACTTTCAAGTCTCTTATCAGTTGCCTAATTAGGTTGGGTATGACTAATAAGACCACACCTTAAATTTAAATGTCATGGCTTAAACTGACCCAGTGCCTCATAGCCCATATCTTTGTTGCTGTTTTCCCAACAGCCTTTGGTCAGCTCATCTCCATTGGATAGTGCTTTCAGTTTCCAGAGCTGACCATAGCTATCAGCACATTATAGATGGACTGCCTTGAGTCCATCACTGGACATGCTTCTCAGCTCTTCTGCTTCTCGACTTCATCTTATCTGAGCCATCAATAAGCGATACTCAGCTGCTCATGCAAGCAGTGGATTACCTGCCTGCGGTCACTCTCTCACACACATGTACTTAAGTGCAAACACTCACACACACTGCAGTCTGTCTTTGCCTGTTCCTACCATCCTGTGGTTCCCCCTACCCCATAATATTTTAGTGCCATTACAACACATGTATTAGGCCTTGTGATCTAGTGTACCCCCCTCCTACAATCCTGTTTCTGTCTCAGTGACATTATGGCACTTTAAAACTCAGCCCTAATGTCCAGTGGTTCCTCTTTTGGGTATGTTTGCTACCATGATGTGGTGGTGCTGACTGCGCTGATCTACATGGCTGAGCTCTTTCTTTGATCACTCAGCTGTATAGATGCCTGGAGATGGTTTTGGGGAGAGACAATGCATGGCTCATTAGCATTTGGCATGGCCATGGTGGACAATGCATGGCTCATTAGCATTTGGCATGGCCATGGTGGACAATGCATGGCTCATTAGCATTTGGCATGGCCATGGTGCCAGCACTTTGTGCTGCTACACAACGTTGTGCTGGAGCACCATGCAGTCCCATGCAAGGCTGAACAGCAAAACGGTACCGTGACATGTAAATGCTGCAGTACCTCCATGAATTTGGGCCCGATTTGTCTTTGAAAATAATTCTAATTAACTCCTTAGATATTAACATGCATAATGTAACATTTAAACATACCTAATGGGATACTGACGATCGCCATGCTAGACATAGCATCTCTGATATGACCACCCACTGTAACAGTATTTACAAAATTTGAACCTTTCTAACAAGCTTTGGTCCTGCTGTTTAAGGTAATATTTGATGCCCCCAATGGTGTTTTTAAGAAAATATCAAGTGGTATAATTGTCTAGGTATTTGGCTTGAAGAGTTTTTTTTGTATATTTACTGTTCAGGCCCTCTGTAAATAAGTGACTTCCAAAAAACTCTTTCCAGAAAACATCACACCTTCTAATTTAGAAAGCCAATCTTTCACTTGGGATGTGGGTGCTAATGTCAGCCTTAGGCTATGCTGTGTTGGTTATCACTGCTATGTCCCGCAGTATTTGTCTCAAACTTTAAGGCACAGTGAATGAAATAAGTAGGCTTTGGTGAATATGGCCATTAGGGAGTAATTAGCACAGAAGCATAAACACCTACATTGTCTTCTCTCTTTTACCAGTTACTGAATCAAAATGCAACATCCTCCTGCATCACACTATGGAAGTACCAATCCTGAACACAATCCCTGAGTCCTTTACACTCCATCTTTCTCACTCGTCTCACTGTAGTCTTGATATCTACAGTACGGTGTTTTCCAGCTTTTCTCCAAAAATGTGGTATCTTCATATCTTTCAACATCTTTGTGCAAAAAATCTGGACAAAGCTTAAAATAATGGGGGGACAAAGGCCCAAAAATGGGGACAGATTGTAAATATTACTCTTATAAACTTATAAAGATGCTAGAATAACAAAATTTGCATTAATATGTATGTTCTCAAGGATATGAAGTCTGAAGTCAAATGTCTGTCATTATTTCATGACTTCACTCCTCAGTGATTTGCCAGAAAACCTCAAATTTTATGAGAGACAGACCAAACATATGAAGTAAACATCTGGGCATTCTGTGAAATTCTGGACAGCTGAGAGGTATATGTATGTGTATCATCTCAACCTCCGGGCACTGAAAATCATAGCAGTGGCCTTTAAAAAATCACTACCAAAGGTTAAAAATATGAACATTTTCTTATTTTTCACAAAAGAAGGTTTTTATATACTGTATCCTTATTGGTGGGGAATTTTTGTATCTTTTGTTTATTTACTTAATAAGGTTTGTTTGTGTCTTTCGGCTTTTCCCGGTTAGGGGTCGCCACAGTGGAACTCCGGTCAGCTAATGATTGGCAGTAGATTTTTACGTACTGGCTTGCCGGGCCTAATGCACAACATTCAGCGAAGGAATGCCCATTCACGCATGTCAGCACACAGAAGACGCTCTAACTGAGAATCAAATGGGCAACGTCTAACTGTAAGGCGACAACGCTACCGCAGCACCACCACCACAGTTATTTACTTAATAAGGTATATACCCATTAACAGGTCTGATTTTAGGAGTAACATCATAAACCTAGGAGGAGTGAGGTGAAATCTGAAGGCAAAAATCATAGCAGTATGCATAAATCATAGCAGGTGAGAGGTATATGTGGAATGCTTTGCCTCTTGTTATTATAGTCATTCTTAAGCTGCAGCCTATTCAAATTCATCTTACTCAAAAGTAGGCCAAAGTCATAAATTTATGAGGAAGCTGTCTGTAAACAGTTCTTAGACTTTTTGTAAATAATCTTATAATCACAACTGGCTTTCCTTTAAGTCTTTGCCATGCTGGGATGGAAGATGATACTGCACTTATATCAACTTTATGTCTCTTTTCCGATGTAGGTCATTTCAGTGTAACTCCTTTAAGCATTTGTTTGTTTACCTGTTTATCTTACTGTCTAGTTGCCAGATACATCGCTTGTTAAATTTTGTTGCATGACTCAGTATTAAAAGAGGTATTGGACTCCTTAAATAAAATAAAATTAGCTTTATTCTATCAACTCTACCTCAGCCTAATGTTTATTCAAGAAAAGTGTTATATTACTTCAACTGATAGATATGTAAAGTGTTCTGAATAGTTACGACTTTATTACTCTATAGCAGGAGTCTGTACTTGTGTACTGTAGTTTCGTTGTTTTTTTTTTAACTGTGCCTCACCTCTGTGACTTGTGTTTCTTGTTTTACAGGTTATAGTTTGACATTTGTATCGTGCTTGAATGTTAACAGGACGCCTTCTAAAGAAAAGCTGCATGTTTTATCTTAGCTGGAATGATGTACCAAGAGCAGGACAACATAACAACTAAAAAGAAAGCAAAGCCTGTAACATGGTCTCTTGTTGCAACCTCTCAGATACTGCAGATGTAATTGTGCTATTCTATACTTCTAGATGGCACCTAATATCTCTCTGTGTAACTGAAATAATGATTTTGCATTTATTAATTTTTAACATTCTTCCAAAGAGTGTGTTTCTCCCTGGGCCTTTGTTGAAAATGGGTTCTGTCCTAGTTGGACTTTCCTAGTAAACAAATGCTAAATTAAATAAGTAAATTAACACCTGCTTCTGTGTTACATAAATATAGTCGACCTTTGTTTATATACCCCCCCCCATGTACAGGGCACCTAAGCACCTTTTCCTGATAAAGGTTGCCCATAATACTTACATGCATCTGAGAGTGAGGGAAGCCATTTTCAACTGATTAGGTTGAGTTCTACACTGGAACCCCAGATTTTGAACACAGCATGACAACTTCTGTTTTTTCAGTTGACATTCAAGATAACTTCATCCCTTGTAAAGATATTTTGCTTAGAAGATTAACATTTCATGCCTCTGTAAAGTAGTTAAGATAGTAACAGTAATTGTCATACTCTCTGTTGATATCTTCTGTTACAAACTGCAATCTGGTTTGACATCTTAGTAGATTACCCACAGTTGTTATACTTTTCCCCTTGGATGTGAGCTGACACTTCCCCCATTTTATACTTTAAAGTCATTTAATAAGAAAATAACTTGTCCAGTTTATTTAGTCATTATTTTTGTATGTATTTATTCATTTAATTTATTTATTTTTGTTTACTGGCATAGAGCTCTGACCAAATGTTGACTGCTTGCAGACTCAACCCAAGTTACATTTTACAGTTGCATCCATAACATTCCACGTCAATAGCACTAGTTAAATAAATTTTGTGAAACAATGTGCCAACAAATAATGTGTTCAGAATTAAGCTAAACAATGTATTTGATAACAGTCATAAGTAAGTAAAAGCAACAACAGAATGAGAAAGTGAATAGATGTAATATATACATATTCACACAGGGTGTGTTCCATACAGTTGTAGAAGGTGACCGGGATAGCAGAGGTATGATATGAGAGCAATTCCAAGTAGAGGAAATTTTGTTGGTTGTGTAATTAAATTGAGGTCTGAACTTGGAGTAGTTAGTTTTGTCAGTGATCGGGGGGGGGGGGGGCTGGTAAAGTTTTGGAGCAAGCACAGAAAGCTGTATTCAGAACAGTACAGTTTGGTGTGTTGGGGGTGAGTAATTGGAGTATAGGGCCACCTATGTCGTGGCGCTTCACATTGGGTGTAATGGTGACTGCTCTGAGTTTAATTGTGAAAGAAGATGAAGTTTCTTGTTGGAGTAGTTTGAAAAGCAGGAAGCCTAGAAGAAGTTTTTTTCTGAATTGAATAGGTAGCCAGTGAGCCTTAGAGAAAGTGAGGCAGTGTTTTTTTTTTTTGGGGGGGGGGGGGGTGATGAATCAGCATATTTTGATTGATGAGGTCATTAATGCCATGGTGTTTTTAGATGAACTGGTAGCAAACGATAAGCCATATTCCAAGGAGACAGACAAGACATGTTTACCTGTGCAGCCATAGCTGGCTGTGACAGGAAGTAAAATATTTTATTTGCCAGAATAGAAAGTAAATGCCCAGGTGTCTAAATGAGGTGGTTGTTTCAATCGGGTTATTGTCATGCTTGAAAATATTAAGAGAGCAAGGTATTTAAGTCTTATTTATTGATATTAATATTAATATTTGACATCTGTTGACTGGGTTAGTCCAACTGAGCCATAGCCCTTTTTCAGCAGAGGCCTGAGGAGAAAAGCTCCACAAATATTACAAACCTATAAAGGAGCAGATACAATGATACAGTGAGATATACAAAGCCATCATATTGAAAACGTACATTATTTACACATCTGAAATTATATACAAATATGTGCCACTAAATCAGGCAGTACCGTCTCAGTAGCTGTCTGTTAAGTACAAGTGTGAGAAATGCCCTTACATGAATAAGAAAGGTTAGCATTTGTTTACTTAAGCAGAACTCAGTGAGGTGTAAGTTGTAGGTTATGTTAGTCGAGTAGAAGGAGACAGTTGGAACACAGTCAACAGGTAAACCTGAGAGGAAGTAACGGGACAGGTGAAGGAAAGGATGAAAGTTTAAGGTGGAACAGTCATGGAGGGGAATTACAGTGACAGATCCAAGTGCTGTTACAAAAGTTTTTGGTAGCAGTCTTGAATTTTTGTGTGTGATTAAGATTCCTGATATCTAGAGGAAGTTTGTTCCTGGACTGGGCAGGGGAGAAGCTGTATATGTTTTGCCCTATTTTGCTTTTGGGTTTGTAGATCTGGAGGAGGTTTGGTCGGAGCTTCAGAGAGACCTAGGAGGGATATAGAGAGAATCAAAACATGCAATATCGGGACAGGAGGAGGACTGGTCCAATATAGTGTGTATGGAACAGAGAGCAGCAGTTGACGGGGAAGTTCTAACCTGTTCAAGCTTTTAAGGGCAAGACAGTGGTAAGTGTGGTAGGTTAGATTTGCGGCAAATCTAGCAGTTTTGTTGTATGTGGATTCTAGTTTTGATAAGAGTGTGGTCTGAAGATTAATGAGGATTTGCAAGCCTTAGAATAGGCGTGGAATGAGGTGTGCATGGGATAGGGAGATTTTAGCTCTTGTGGAGAGAAATTTTTTGCTTCTATACAGAAGTTTAAGCTTTGGTGGGTTTTCTTGATGTTGTTGGAGACATGCAGATCAAATTTGAGTTGGTCGTCTATGATGACCCCCAGAAGCTTGGTGTGAGACTCAACAGAGCTAGGTGTACTGTTAAGGGAAGCGATAGAGAGAAGGAAGATTTTAGAGGGCTCATAGTTTTGGGAGTGAAGAGAAGGAGTTTAGTTGTTTTAGGATGTAGGATTAAATAATGCTTGATAATCCAGTTTTTAATTGATAAGAAGGATTTTTGTGTGAGAGTATTTAGAACAGAGTGGGAGTCAGCAATGGCGATGACTGTGGAGTCATCTGCATATTGCACAAGGGACGATTGAGGATAGGATGTATACAACTGGTTGGTAAAAATGTTAAACAGTAATGGGCCAAGGATGGATACTTAAGGTACACCCATCTTGATAGGTAGGGCAGGGAATACTGTAGAGAGACATTTAACCAACTGATATCAATCAGAGATGCAGCTAACAAACCAAGAGATAGTTGAAGAAGATAGCTTACTTTCTGAGAGTTTGGCCAGCAACAGAGGGTGGGCACAGTGTTGGATGCTTTTGAAAGGTCAAGGAATAGGTTAGAGATGAGTTTAATATTGTCTCTGGCTTGGGATGCATTGTTTAAGAAGGATATGAGGGCTGTGGAGGTGTTATGTTGTTGGTGAAAACCATGTGGTGTGGAGGTAAGTAAGTTTTCTTGTAAGAGGGAGTGTAGGATTTGTTTGTGAACACATTTCTCTAATATTTTGGAAAGAGGCAATAAAATAGTGAGAGGCCTGAAGGTGGCAAGCTCAGAGGAGTTACCTCCCTTGTGAAGGGGTATGGTATAGAATTGCCTCCAGATTGTGGTCACTTTAGATTCGGTGGTGGAGTAGGGAAATGGGAAGTGCAAGAGAGTTTGAAGAAATAGTGGTTGGAGATTATCAACAGAAAGAGAGCAGCGTTTTAGCTTATGAAGCAAGGATTTAATATAGTTGGTAGAGACTGTTTTCAGAGAGAAGGCCTGGGAGGGATAAGGGGATGTTGGAGGGTGAGAAGAGATGTCAATATTCGTGCTGGAGTTGGTTTGGACTGATAGTTTGCTAATGGTGTCGATGAAGTAAGTACTGCAGTTGGAGGCTGTCTGTTTAGAAGTATTGTTTGGACAGGGTTCAGGAGATGAGTGGTTACCTGTGTGCAGAATTTGGTTACTAGAGTACCAAAATTTCTTTGGGTTAGATGAGAGAGAAGATGGGAGATTGCTGTCAAAGTTTTTCTTGTTATTGATGATGTGTTTTTGTAAGATTGTGTAGTTCTTTATAGTGCTGTTGGTGGGGGAGAAGTTTTGTTTTGGACCAGACTCTCCTAGCTTTGTCCCTTTTTTGCATTAAGCTACATGTAGCAAGAGTAAGCCAGGGAGATATGAATGATTTGACTCTGATTGTAGGTAATGGTGCAAGGGAGTTGAGAATATTAAGGAATATAGAATTAAGTTTAAGTACAGCATCATCAACAGGTACATGGGTGGCCACGGTGGTTTAGCGGTTAGCATTATCACCTCACAGCAAGAGGTTCTCCGGTTTGATCCTTGGCTGGGATGCCTTCTGCATGGAGTCTGCATGTCTTCCCTGTGGCCGCTTGGGTTTCCTCTGGGTAAGCCAGTTTCCTCCCACATCTCAAAGATTGGATACTCTAAATTGACCCTAGGTGTGAGTGCATGCGTGTGCCTTCTGTGGAAGGTTGGGTGCCGGGCTGGCAACTCAACACCGTAAAACTCTACTGCCAATCATGAGTGGACAGCTGATCCACTGTGGTAACCCCCTAACTGGGAAAAGCTGAAAGAAGAAGAAGTAAATCATCAAGAGGTAGATACTTAACGAAGGACCAGTTCATACCTGAAAGCTAGTTATTTAAGATGTCAAATTGAAAGTTGGAGAGTTTGCGACACTCTATGAACCTATGTTGTCTGTTATAGTGGGGAGAGAATCTGAGAGCCATAACTGGACAATGATCAGTGAGGAAGTTGGGCAGAGTTTCAGGTAAGTGATATTTTTGGGGATTAGAGACAAGTATCCAGTCAAAAAGAGAAATAGAGTTAGTGGGTTTATTAGTGTGAGTGGTAATGGAGATTGATTGGGAGAAGCCATGTAGATTGATATATGTGCTAGGAATGTCTGAGGAGAAGGAGAGCCAGCTGATGTTGACATCACCTAGGAGAATGGTCCCATTAGGTGAGTATTGTGAAACCCAGGGGAGAATATTCTCAAGTATTGGGATATTATCCCCTGGAGAAACATAGATTGCAGCTATGGTGAATCAACTGTGGTCATTAAGTATACAACTGGCAACTAGAAGTTTGGCTGGAGAGGCTGAGGGGGTGGGGATGTCTAGGGGATTTACAGTTAGATGGTTAGAGAACATGATAGCCACACCTCCACCTTTTTTCCTGGTTTTGATGAAACGTAAGATGTTATAACCTGGGGGTAAGAAGTCCTTGTCAGGGATGTGAGGTTTCAGCCATGTTCTTTGAGGGTAATTATATCAGGAGAGTGATGGGCCATCCAAGCATGGAATTCACTGATTTTGTTAAGTATGCTTCTGATGCTCATGGAGTAAAGAGACAGATGTTTTTTGGGAATGGGGGCATGAGGAGAGGCTGGGTTTCTGAGCCAAAAATCGCTGTGGGGAGGATAGTGTGGCCCAGGGTTGGAATGGATGTCTCCTGATAGGAGAAGGATACTGAGGGTAGGTGAAGTGTTGTGAGATGAGGGTGGATAGAGGTAGTATGTCACCTCCCTTTTGGGGAAGGTTGTAGAGTAAGGGGGGAGTTTGATTTTTGGAAGAGGGAGTGTTGTAGAAAGATCAGGTGATACTGTCAGTAATGGGTACAGTAATTGTAGAGGGTTTATGGGATAGATGGAGGTTGAAGAGTGGTGGAGAGGTATTATGTGAGTTTTGTAGGAGGAGAGGTTATATAGGAGAGTTAGGGTAGTTATTTGGAGGAGGGATAGGAGCATTTTGTTTAATAGTATGTTAAGGATGGGACAGGTTGGTGTGAGGAAGGAGGAGGCCAGTAGAGTACAGGTATATACTAGTGAGAAAATTAAAAGAGTTGTCTAAGTTCAGTTATTGAAAAGCAGGTCCAATTTATTAGATGTCTAATCTAAGTTTTAAGGCAGGTAAGATGAGAGTTCTGTGTGGTAAGATAAGTTGAGATGAGTGGAAGGTTTATTGTTAGCCTCCCTAAAAAAGTAAATGGGAGATAGAGCTGTCTGAGCGACTAAAGTTGTGGAGGGAAGAGAAGGATATTTTAATAAAGGTGACTAGAGGTGCTGGGAGAGTGTATTAAGGGGGAGTGAAGTTATTTGTGGGAGGGGATAGTAGATTGAAAGGGAGTTGTGAGAAAATTGCAGAGGAGAAGTAATAGGTTTAGAGGTGTGTTTGTGTGTGAATGTGAGAATTCATTGGGAAAGGTGAGGGGAGGTTTGACTGGAGAATGGTAATGGTTAGAGGAGGGATTAGAGGGGTGTGGCAAAAGCCGTGAGCTATAAATTAAATGATTGCATGGGTGGGTGGGAATGGGGGTATGGTAGCGTAGGGGACTGAGCCTGAGCGAAGTGAGGGTGAATGAAGCAGGGTGAGCCAGATTTGACATGTGGGTGAGAGTGAAGAGAAGCAATCAGTGAGTAGAATGAGCAGAAATTGCAGACTTTTCACCTGAAGTTTGAAAAGAAAGGGAAAAGAAAGGAGATAAGCATTTCTAGTGTTATAAGTTATCACCAGGGGAAAGAGTGGAGGACAGTCGCAGATGGTGTGGGTCTGGGTGTAAGAGGTTAGAGTCGGAGGAGAGAGAAGCTAAGTGTATTTTGTGAGGAGAGCAGGGGTAAAAAGAGAGGAGAGAGATATTTTTGCTAAAAGCAAGGACAATTGAATTAGCCAAGGGCAGCAGAGGGGAGGTACGGGAAGTGCTCTGAATAAGGCTGGTGAAAGTAGGAATGCTGGAACTAGTAGTTTGAACACAGTGGGGGGATAAGAGGGGGGTAGGTGATCTGCAGAGACAGCTACTGGGAGGGATGGATAAAAATCCACAGGGGTCCAGGGAAGTAAATAGTGTGGGAAGAAATAGCCAGGGAATTGTTATGGCTAGGCTTGTATAGGCTCTAGGGCTGATAGCCTAGTACCAACCTATGAACCTATGAATACTTAAGGTACCAGTAAACAAATTATATACAGTAATAGTACAGGAATGACTTGTATGTTGCAGTCAGTAGCACAAATGCAGGGCTCTTTTAGCCTGAGAAAAAGTGGAGAAAAAGTGGACTGGATTTAGATCTCTGGCTCTTGTGTAGGCTGGAATGTCTGATTTCCTTGAGGTATAAGAGTTCTTGGACTACTCGATTCCTTATAGTCCTATAAGCAAAACACAGGTCTCTCCTAACGGGGTCTGTAAGAAACTGACTCAAGAAATAAATCCTCCAGTTTATATTTGTAACTTGGATCTTTTAGGGCCCTGATAGTTTTAGTTACAAACCTCTGGGGTCTTTCCAGTTTCTTGATTTGCTTGGTAAGGTATGCCCCCAAGGGGCATTATATTCAGTGATGGTCTAATCAAAGTGAAGTGCAAAGAGGTGAGCATTTCTTTTGATCTGGAAGAAATACTTTTCTGCTATGAGGTACACAAGGAATAAGGATTCTCTAACCATTGTTGCAGTATCATGGTCAAATATCTGTGAGCTTTCTATTCGTGTGCCCAGGTCTATCATGACCTTTTCATTATGAAGTGTTGTGCTATCTGTGTTATAGGCTGGAGCTGCAGACCATTAGGGGCAGGATCTACCCTTGATGAAGCTGAACTTCTTGGGATAGTGTCTAAAAAGATTTGTTATATCATAGTTAATTAGGTCAGTTATTATTATGTTCCATGGCTTTGCATATAAGACTGATTACCTCGATGGATCTGTCATTCCCAGGGTCTGTGGTGGGGCCATACTAGTGCAGTGGTGTCATTACAGCTGTGCCCCATTCCTGTGGGACAAAGCTAGTTGCTGGACTCAGATTGAAAAGGCTGGGGAGCAGGTCTACTAATAAATGCTTAGTGCTATTAATTAGATAACTGGGTATGTTGTCAGGTCCCATAGATAAGCTATTCTTTGTTTCAGAGAGTACCTTTTTTACATATACTTTCACAAAGGTTGGTGGAATGATTCGATTAGGGATAAATGTGGATGGAATAGATGCCTCTGGACTGAAGTGGGCACTGGATTTATTTGCCGGTATGTTGGCAGTATCTACAGGATCAGAGTAGCTGGTACCATTATGACTTAGCTCAGAGTAATGCTGGGTATTGCTTGTTATTTTCCTGACATAACTAAAGAACTAAAACAACGAGTAACAAGGTCACACAGAAAAATCAATCAGTAAAAACTAAAAAAACCCCAGCCAAGCTAGATTTTCCACTGTCTGATTCCTTAAAACCTCTTATATTAGAGGTAACATGGGATATATGCAAATGATCCCTTAAGGACATCAGGTGTTTCAGTTATATGGCAGTTCGGAATGCCATGACTTTATTCCTTTATAGGTCTGTTATAGACAAATTCAGGCCAATAAAGCCAAACCCCACAACCAATGAGGGGGAAACTTTAGGGATGGTACATACAAATGCTTAGTTCATTAAGACCAGGTTGGGTATATCCTGTTCTCTATGAGATTCATTAACAATCTGGTCCTGGGAGTTTTTTTATGTCTAAGAATGCTTGAACTTATCTTACACTGGAGGTGTAGCTCTCCCAGTTAATTAGTGGGTATTAAAATTACTTGGGATAACAGTGTTCCTGTTTAAGGGGAGTTCATACAGAAAATGTAGGAATGCTGTATGATTTTCTGTAAACATAGACTTGGTTCTGTATCATGCTATGAACTGACAGCTAATCTTATTTACTGTAATTTGGATCTCAATAAGCTCCAATTGTGGATCTGTAGGTAATGTGTAATTTAACAAATATGGATACCACCACATTTTCTATGTGGCCTAAATTAGTGGCATGCAAAATACTCTGGTATTGATGGAGGGATCTCCTGGCACTTAAACCAGGTTTCAGTAACAATAGATAAATGGATGTGCTCTGATTACAGGAGGGCCTCAAAGTGGGGCAGTTCTTGTTTAAGCTTCTATCTTTAAGTAGAGTCACCTTGATATGATCAACTAGTTGATTTGTCATGCTTGGATGTTTATTAGCTGGTTCTTGTCTAAAAAGGTACACTGGGGGTAGCAAAAGATTTTTCCAGTATGCAGAAGCCTTAGAATGAGAGGTACAAGCCATCTCTGGTGAAGCAAGAATGGTTGTCAAACATCTCTTCCCATGCTAACACCTACTGAATCCCCCTACAATGACACCAAGTGTTTAGCCAGTTGCTAAAGCCAATCATTTTTTTCTTTATATGTCAACATCATTTTTGGTGATGGAATGATTACAGTCAGTACTAGGGTCTTTCCTGCATTTGCAACATGCATGCTGACCTCTGTCATATCTCTCTTCATAACCCTTAGGATTTTGCTCACCAGATCATTTACTCCAACATGGGCCACCACCCTTCCCATTTACTCCAGCATGGGCCACCACCCTTCCCATTTACTCCAGCATGGGCCACCACCCTTCCATACTCATAGTTATCTACTTTAAGGATCCTAAGGGCCCCTGTGGTGTCTGTCAGTAATACTGGCTGCTGTGGGACAGCTCTCTGTCACCCTGTTTTTCTCCATCCTTGAGAGTGTAGAATCTGCATGTATAACAATGGAGTAACTAATCACTAGAACATTTGTATTTCTGTTAGAAGATTATTTAGGTGTATTTGGTTTCAGAACACTCAGCTGTGTTGTTACTAATTGGTGTTGCAGCATTTACTCTACACTGGGCCTTGTACCTACCAGCTCACTGTGGCTTTGATAAGGATTTTTTTCAGTATTTCAGTGTATAATAATTTGCTGTGTGTATGTGTGTGTGTGTGTGTGTGTGTGTGTGTGTGTGTGTGTGTGTGTGTGTCTGTCTGTCTGTTTGTCTGTGTGGGGGGGGGTGTGTGCGTTTGTATGTGTGTGTGTTTTTGTGTCTGTGTGTGTGCATGATGCGGATAGTTGCTTAAGTGAATGATGCTCAC
>NC_056742.1:529964101-529999101 GCF_019279795.1 Protopterus annectens | reverse complement strand
AAAGTTTTTTTTTTTTTTTTTTTTTTTTTTTTTGCACAAACAGAACTTTATTGAGGAAAAACAGAAGGAGAAACCCCACAAATGACAATCATAATAATGTCCATTGTAACTTTCACAATATGGACATGTGTCAACGTCAGAAAAGTTAATATGCACTATTTACAGTATCCAGTTTAAGACCACACCTGATATGAGAAAATATGTTTGCAAATAGTCCTAAGGTTGACAAGCAAGTAATCATATGCACATTGTTAAACACAGATATCTGTAACAGAAGAAAAAGGATCACTTATCAGGTTATTTCTTGTCAATATAGGGAAAGAAATGAGACGACCATGTTGCCTCAGTTTCTGTTGAGCATGTATCTTTTCTTTTCTGAAAAGGGGCATCAGAATGTCTGTGGGAGATAGGTGTTCAGCATATTTTTTAAACCAGCTTATAAGTTCTAGCCATGTTAGTTCTTGTGGAGTTTTTCATTTAGCAGCTATGAATGCCCTCATGGCAATACTCAGCTGGAAATTCTATAGATCCATAGCCTTTTTTCTTGACAGGGTTTCTGCAATTACAAAAACATTTAGAGTAAAATAACACTCCAAGTCAAGGCTTTTCTATGCAGAGATTACCTTATTTACTTTCACCCATAAATTATGAATTGAGAGCAACAGTAAAATTTGTGCAGCAAGGAGCCTTCCTTCTGACTTCATCCACTGCAACAAATATATTAAATAAATCTTATGTTTAGACTTTGTTCTGGAATCCGTTATCCTTAAAACAAGAAATGAATGAACTTCTAAAAAACAAGACTAATTCCTAAGATGGGTGCAGCCTCTCATTAGGCTTTTGGGCTCATAAGGGGTGATATGTGGGTATATTTCAGTACTCTCCTTCTGAAAGGCAAGCATGATGTCCTTGACGTCTTTCATAAGCAATAATTTATAATTAACCTTTGCTTTATAATTGCTTATTAACTTGAGAGTTGAGCACACAGTATGCCAAAAGGTGAAATATGGTAAATTAATATGATTTCAGAGGTCTGATGTAAAGCATATCAATAACTTAAACTGTCACCCTTGAAATAAATATTAACCCCAAACACGAAGAAAACCCCAAGAATGTTTAAAAACCTTTCCAAGGGTAACTACCATCTATTAAGCAATAGCACAGCTAAATTCTATGCCCCCAAAACTCAGAGAACACTGTGGCCCATGAAGAGGTGTTTACAGAAATCCTCCCAAGCATATAAATAACTGCACAGAAACAGCAATACCAAACCAAAATAAACTTAGTACAAACTCCAAACTCACATCCCCTTGGTAGACCCCCTGTTTAAATAGGTTGTACAACAAAAGAATGAAAATTCTGTCTAAAAATAGACAGACAAAAACCTCCCTCATTGGTCTCAACAAGGAACTCAGGGGAATAATCAAGTCTAACAAATCCAACTCTGAGGAAAAAATAGCCTCCTAGGCTACAGATAACCATAATGCATTTTTTTAGTTATGTATGAAACCTTAATGGCAGCACCCAACAGTGTGCTGAACTAATAATAAATGGAACTTCATATACCAAACCAGAGGATAATGCAAATTTGATGGTCAATAAATTTAGCTCCAATTTACCCTCTATCACCTCCAGTTATCCCCCCAAAGAAATACCCTCTACCATTTCTCCCCATCTATCACTAAAAAGCAGGCCCTCACTGCAATCCTCAAAGCTAAAAACACTGCATCAATGGGTCCTGATAATATCCCAGGATGCCCCTAAATAAATTGAAACACAACCTGTCAGGCCCACTAGAATATTAATTCAACCACAGCCTCTGGACAGGTGTCATCCCTGGGGAATGAAGGACTGCAACAGTCAGCCCTCTACACAAAGGGGAACCATTAACATATCAAGAAAACTACAAACCCATAAATTTGACTAGTCTTATATGCAAGGCCATAGAAAGAATTACAATGGATAAACAAACTAGTGCTATCCAACTTAACCCAGGCTGGGCAATTGGACACTGGCCAACCAGTTGGTTATTGACATAGAGCTTCTGGACTTTATGGTGGGCAAACACTGGCTAAAATTGGCATATGGCCCCTCCCACCATTTGCATGGATCCTTGGCATAGGTCAGAGAAGGCCAGATCCTCAACCCACTTGTCTAAAGCAACTGCCAATGGGTGACATAGTCAACATGACCAAATCATCTAGACCCACTTTTTATACAACTGAATGGTTAGGTCTGGTTAGGTCTGACATGGCAAGCAGTCTTTGAGCCATGTTCTCTTAACTAGAGGACACATATCTAGAGTGTGTGTGTGTGTGTGTGTGTGTGTGTGTGTGTGTGTGTGTGTGTGTGTGTGTGTGTGTGTGTGTGTGTGTGTGTGTGTGTGTGTGTTGTGGTGTGCAGAGTATACATTATGGGGAAAAAATTAGACTCTTGTGGAACTCTCACCAGGAATAGTGGTGGAGTACAAGAAACCTACCTATGGATCTGTACCACAAATGGCAGGATCCTTCCTACCTGCTGATACCCAATAAGTACCAGAGACCTTTGTGTGCATGTATTTATTTATTTGCCTTTGTTGACCAGGAAAGTTTGATTGGGCAGAGCCCATTTTCAACAGAGGCCTGGGGAGAAAATCTCCATCATAGTACATTTATATTAACAAGTGAACAGTTTTCAGAAAAACAAGTTACATTTCTTAGAAAAAAACAAGCATAATTACAACACAGTATGTACAGAAAAATATTTACATTTACAATTATAAATCTGCACAGCTGGAGATGTAAACTCGTGCAGGAAGTAAATGAATTTTAACTGTGTTTTAGTTGGTATTTTATCATATTCCTTAGTTGCCTGAAAAGTTGAAATGCATTTTGTGTTCTATTTTTGAGCTACTCTGTCCAGGCTTTGTCACGCAGTACCATTAATTTCTTAGTTACCTTTTGTTAGCCATGGTGCAGGATTGTATTTGATGCTTTTAGTATGTACTGGGGCAGGGTTATTGTGAATTTTTACGAATATCTCATTGAAGTGTGAGACAGTGGAGTCTAAGAGTATAGATTTTAATATTTTCCAGTTATATTCTCTTAAGGATGTGATAAAAGTGTGTCAGTCAATGTTTTTTGAGTTATAAACTTGGTTGTAAATTATATGTTCATCTTGGATATTGTAACTTCTGAGAGCGTAAGTTGATACTCACTTAGGCTGTCAGGAAGGCTACCTGCTAACCTAATTTTGAATCCGTTGGTAAGAATCCAGTCTAAGGTTAATTGCCTACCAGCACTTTTGTGGACTTTAGTAACTGATGTAATTAACTAAGTAAAGACATTTAAGTTTATGGAATCAGATGGGGTGGTGTTATTAATAAGATGGGGTGGTGTTATTAATAAGCTGCTGGTATGTATTTAGGTGTCCTAGTATTATTGTTTCATGTTGTATATGATGGGATATCCAGTACAGAATACTTTCCACACTGGTAATGTTTTTACTTGGTGGGATATATATGGCTGCAAAACTAAGTATTTTCCTATTATTGATTTTGAGGTGTGATATAGTGTCTGCTTGAGTAGACCAAAAATCCATTTAATCGAATCTTACATAACTGAGATGACAACACCAAAACCTTACTTTAATGAATGTTCTCATCCCTGGAATTTTAATCGGGGAAAGGAGGCAGTTGGCCAACATTAAAAAAAATAGACTGAAGCATGTCAAACCCACCCAATTGGGGGGGGCTGTGACCCCACCTCCCCAACTAAATATACCAACTTCTAGTTCACACTATAGTGGGGAAAAGGGCAAATTTCCCCATGATGGCCAACTACCTCCTTTCCCAAATTAAAATTCCCGTGATATGAACGCTCATTAAAGTAAAGTTTCGGTGTTATTGTCTTGGTTAAGTAAAATTCGATTAAATGGATTTTCAGTCTACTCACATAGACCCGTGATATAAGTAGTTCTGTATTATTGTGTCTGCAGAGTTTCTCCCTGGGCCTCTACTCAAAACAGGTTCTGTCCTAGTTGGACTTTCCCAGTCAAAAATGTTAAATAAATAAATAAAAATTAAACTGTGGTATCTCCTGTGTGTATGTGGTTATGTTTAGGGATTTCTTGTAGATGATGGCAATTCCACCTGCCCATTTATATGTCCTGTCAGGCCTAATTATACTGAAGCTAGGAGGGGTGATTTCATTGTCATTTATGACACTAAAAATGACATTAGCAATGAAGATAAACAGACCACACTCTATTGAGCATAAAACAAAAACAGATTTAAAATGTGAGGTGCTGCTTCTCTGTCTCATAGTCATTGACTCCTCAAAGGAATTTAAAGCTATTTAGCTTAGCTAATGATTGGCTATGCAAAACAAACATTTCATATGCTGTCATTCACACTCATGGAACACTAGTAGCTAACAGGACATCATAGCAGCAGCTGGACCAGGACAGGACTGGACTGGGGGAGTGCAAACAACACCTAGGGGGAATAGAAGAGATGGAAAGGGAATTGGGAAAAGCTACTGTGCAGCACGTCAGCCACCTGTTGCCACCTGGTAGAGTCCAGCATCAAACCAAACCTAGAGATGTAAGGAAGGATGAGAAGATTGACAGGGATTGGAAGGGGGAGGGGTCAGCCATGCCTGTATCCAAAATCACCAAATCCTTCAAAACCACTTCTTTGTAAGTAATTAAGCTGAGAAAAAAAAGTAACAAAAAAAAAAAAAACAAGAAAAAAGTTTTGCAGAAATATATATCATTCATGGTTGGAATATTTCATCAACCCATTAATCAATGTCATAGTCTGTAATGTCAAATCATCAGGTGTGAAGATAAGAAAGAAATAATATGATTATAACAATATAAAAATAATGCTCTGTGGTATAATATATGTCTATGCAGATCTATATCACATAGTCGAAGTTATGTAACTTTGAACACCTAATGGTCGAACCATTATGTTCAAAGTTACATAACTACGACTACCTAAAAAAAAAAAAACACAATGGACAACAAAATAAACTGTTGTAAGCAGGGGGGCAAGCACCCCTTGTACACCCACACCCCCCACTACTTAAATATATCAACTCCGAGATCGCTCCACATTGAACAGAATAGAAACCTCCGCCTATGGAGATTTCCATTCACATGCTCGAACTTTTATAAATTCGAATGCATGGCCTCAACCATATGTCATTCGAACTTGTAAAAGTTCGATGACATGATAGGAACCCGTATATGGGTGTTAGACACTGTATTGGAATGTACAGTGTCCAAACACATAGTAGGTCAGCGCCAAAATGGTTGACACAGGCAGGGAGTAGGAGAATATTCCCTTTCCCCAGGGAATGTGCAATCTCAGAGTTAGTATATATAATTAGCTGTAAGTGATATCCCATGATTCTGTTGGGGTAGGCAGAGTTATAATATTAGATATGCAATTTTATGCTAATCAGCACTAAGATTTTTGTCCAGATGTTCCTATTTTTCATGGTACTTTGTCCACAGTTTTGATGTCTGCAGGTTGAGGGGAATGAGAGCATGTGTGTATCTGTGGATATATATACTAAGAGACAGGTTGTCTTTTTGATTATTTATTATTTGATTATTTTGATTATTTTTTTACTTTTAAATAATTGACTATATTGTTACAAACATTAAGATGACTTGCCTTCTGACGATGTGTAAACTATATACTGGAACTGATGCCGACAAAGTGTACTGTCATTTAGAAGAAAATTCAGTCATGGCAACAGAACAAAAGAAAGTCATATGGAATAGCCGATCATTTGTTGCTAAATAAAGTCATAATGGAGAAGTGTATAAAGGGACAGAATCTTAAGTATGGCATGGATAGATTACAAAAAAAGCATCTGACAGCATAGCATATTCATGGATAAAGGACTGCATACAGATTCATACATCCTACATTGATCAGTTACATGACAGTAACTATGAAACAGTGATAAATCACTGTGCAATTAAGTCATGACAAAGGGCAAATTATTATCCCAGGGATACAAATTCACAGCGGTATATTTCAGGGTGATTATTTGTTACCTCTGTTGTTCTGCCTTCCCCCTAACCCATTAAGCTGTTCACTTAACATATTAGGTCTTAGTTATAATGTGGCTCTTAGAAAACAAAATTGCTTAAAGATTTATCATCTACTTTTTGTGGATGACTTAAAACTGTATAGTTAATCACATGATCAGCTGAAAACACAACTGCAATTGATTAAAACCTTCTCAGACAATATAAGAATGACATTTGGTCTTGATAAATATACAAAAGCAACATTTAAAGCAGGAAAGTTGGAGCACCAAGAAAATGTCAGTATGGGACAGGAATGTGATATGAAGGAACTTGAGAAAGAAGGAGTGTATAAATATCTGAGAATTGATGAAGGATTGGCAATAAAATATGAACATATATGAACAGAATTCAGTAAGGAATACTTCAGAAGAATAAGAAAATAGCCCTGACATCTAGAAATGAAGTCCAAGCTAAAAAAACAATATGCTCTTCCTGTTTTAACTTACAGTTTTGGTGTAATTGACTGGCCCCAAAAAGTATTGGAACAATTGTGTAGAAAAACAAGAAAAATGCTTCACACTTATCAAATGATATATAAAAATCAGTGTGAACCAAGATGACATATCCCTTCCTCTGAAGGAGGTGCGAGCCTCCTTGAGATTAATTATAAGTACACATATGTACACATATCTGCTGACCTCACCAGATCCAAACATAGTGAAAGTTTTAAAACATAAAGAGAAGAAGTCTATGATGACCTGTCTGCTTATTGAGCACAAGCATTCAGGTGTCAAGCAGGAATGGAAATCGAACAAGAAGTAGTCAAAAATCAGGCAGCAACTGAATGTGCCAAAAAAACAAAACAAAAGGAAGAATATAAGAACAAGGATCAGATGAGAAGGAAAGAAATGTGGGAAGGCTATACATATAGTGCCAACTGTAGAAAACTCCTGGAACAACCTCATGTTGATCAGAACTTGACACAGGAATGGTTAAGGAAAGGTAAATCTAAACCAAAATATGATATTGGTCACCCATGATAGTGGACTACATACTTGTTGATATACAAAGTCCATTGAACATGTGGGAGAAACAGACAAATGCAGGTTCTATAAAACAGAACTGGAAACAGTTGCACATCTTTTTGCTGGTATGATACACTAATAGCAGAGGGCCCATATACTGAAAGGCATAATAATAATGTGGCAAGACTATTGCACTGGGGATTGTGCAAACATTACAGTGCTGAAGTAGCTGAGAAATATTGGAAATGAACCACAAAGCATTATAGAGCATGAGAAAGTTTATATCCCATGGGAAGTAACCCAGGAAAAAAGGCAAGAGTAGTAAGAGTAGTAACAGTAGTAAGAGTAGTAAGAGTAGCAACAGTAGTAAAAGTAGTAAGAGTAGTAACAGTAGTAAGAGTAGTAAGAGTAGCAACAGTAGTAAGAGTAGTAAGAGTAGTAACAGTAGTAAGAGTAGTAAGAGTAGTAAGAGTAGCAACAGTAGTAAGAGTAGTAAGAGTAGCAACAGTAGTAAGAGTAGTAAGAGTAGTAACAGTAGTAAGAGTAGTAAGAGTAGCAACAGTAGTAAGAGTAGTAAGAGTAGTAAGAGTAGTAACAGTAGTAAGAGTAGTAAGAGTAGTAACAATAGTAAGAGTAGCAACAGTAGTAAGAGTAGTAAGAGTAGTAAGAGTAGTAACAGTAGTAAGAGTAGTATTGATTGTTGAAGTTGCTACAATCAGTGATTACAGTGTCTTATGTACAGAGAGACACAAAGTCATAAAATACTAGGATTTAGAGGAAGAAATGAGAGCAACGTGGAAGAAACATACCTAGACAACTCCAATAGTAGTAGGAGCAATGGATCTCATAAAAAAGAATTCACAGTCATATCGATACATAAAACTCCATATGAACTACGGAAGGGGTCATTTGTGGGCACATTGTGGGTGATGCAAAGAGCACTTTTGGCAAACATCAAAGAGTGAAATAATACTAATTTCACAGACTTTAATCATACTTTTTTTAATTTAGTTTAATAATCAATATATCACATAAATTTTATATTGATATTGAATTAACATGAAAAAATTAACAACAAATAATATTAACAATAAAATAAATAACATAGCAATAATGTACAAGGTGTCTACAAGTCAAAATTAAAACAAATCAGATGTTTAAGAGCTGTTATATTTATATATGATTAAATGTGCATTTGTTTAATAATCTTTCAGGTTTCATCCACAAATTTAATGAAGTAGTTATTCTAGTGGTTTTCCCTTTAATTGTTAGTATTTCCAATCTTACACATTTTGATTGTAATATTATAGTATTCTTTCATAGTTTGTGTGGTTGTGCTGTTCCAATTTTTTGTTACAACGTTTCTTGCTATAGTAAGTAAAGTCCAAACAAGTGAATAGTCTACTCTTTTAACACAGTTGGGTACTGGTATAGTGAACAAAATTAATGATTTAAAAAAAATCCACAAGTATCCAGGCTGAAAAACAATTCCAATAATAAAGATGACAAAGCCACTCAGAAGGCTAAAACACAGTTTTAATCTAAAAATCTTAAAAGTAACAAATCCACTTGGTTAAGTAACAAATCCACTTGGTTAAGCGCTTTCATCTACATTAAGACATCCTCAGAACCAAGACAAATAGTTAAGTAAAAACTTTTAAATACAATACAAAGACACACCCATTTCAAACCTTAAATAGAACCAATCAACCAATTAAACATAGCAAACAGAAATAAAGCAACAGTAACTAGATGTTACAACCATAGAACTAAATATAGTAGATGCTTCATATACTTTAAAATATAAGTGAACGTTTTAATAAGTTTGTTATTTTGATATTTGAACAAATTACAACACCATTTTCAGGAGATTGGGAGTACATTTTATTGCACAGGGAAATGTTGTGGCAGATTAGGTTAGATGCAACTAACCCACCAGGGTTAAACGAACATATTTCAATTTCAAGTGAAATGAAAAAATGTTCACTTATATTTTAAAGTATATGAAGCATCTACTATATTCAGTACTATGGTTGCAACATCTAGTTACTGTTGCTTTATTTCTGTTTGCTATGTTTAATTGGTTGATTGCTTCTATTAAAGGTTTCAAATGGGTGCGCCTTTGTATTGTATTTAAATGTTTTTACTTCACTATTTGTCTTGGTTCTAAGGATGTCTTAATGTAGATGAAAGTGCTTAACCAAGTGGATTTGTTACTTAACCAAGTGGATTTGTTATTTTCAAGATTTTTAGATTAAAACTGTGTTTTAGCCTTCTGACTGGCTTCGTCATGTTTATTATTAAAATTAATGATTTGCTTAGACTGAAGTTATCAGTAAACAGAGCCTGTAAGAAAATGTTAACATCTCTCCAAAAAGGTTTAATTACATCACAATCATAAACCATGTGTTGCCAATTCACCACAGCATCTAGTTTGCATCTCCAACAACTAGTTTTTTTATAAATTATCTGTATTTTATGAGGGGTGATGAATGCCTTGTTTAGAAATCTCCATGAAAATAATTTCCATCTCAAAGATGTTGAAATTAGTGAAGAAGAAGTAAGACTTTTTTTCTTTCTGTCACTTGGATGATAATCATTGATAGTTACAAAATAATCCCAATATTTCTCATTAATATATTCTGCCTTAGTTTTGACTATTTTGTAAATGTTTGATAGGAATCCTTTTTCTGAGGGTCTTTATGCATTGATAATATTAAATATTCAATAAAGTTAGGAATCTCTTTTTTAATTGTTGAGTGCATTAATGATATTCTCCTGTCCATAGCAAACCTACAATTGTGTATATCAAGCCACATTTCAGTGTCTAAATAAAATTTCCTTAAAATGTAGTCTAACAAATAGATTTTTTTCTTTGTCCATAATTTGAAACCAAAAAGTTAATTGCTTTTCTTTAAATTTGTTCATCGAGAATGTCTTAAGTATAATAATGTTATTCTGTGTATATCCTATTAGAAAAATTAAAATTATTCATACTACATATTCAGGTAGCCTAAAGACAAGATTGTTGAAGCTAGAAATTGTTATTGTAATGTATGATGAGTTTGTTAATATTTTTTGATGTGCAACAATATGATCCTTTAGTAGCCAGAGAAAACTATTATTGTATATTTTATTGTGGCTATTACATTTTTTTTTCTTTAATATTAAATATTTTTGTATATCTTTCCATTTAGCTGAGTATTTATTATTTGTCCATAAGGTAATTGTTTTAATGACAGCTGATATAAAATATGACTCTATATCTGAGAGACTTATTTCTCCATAGCACCAACTATGCTGATGAAATTTAAGTGCTATTCTCGGTCTATTAGGATACTAAGGAAATGTAAGTATTAGTGAATTAAATTATTTTATATATTGCTTAGGGATAGGCAAAGCTAATGATTGTATTATGTATAAAAGTTTAGGTGATATTATAATTTTTATGATCAGTAATCTTTCCTCCATTGTAAATATGAATGTTTTCCATTTTGTTATAAGACTTTTAATTTTATCTGTTCATTTGTTATGATTTACACTAACTATATCATTCAAGTTCTTAGATAACTTTAAACCTAGATATTTTAATTTGCCATCCTTAACTAAATGTTTGGAGAATTCTTCTGTGACATTATTAAGTTTAGAATTGATGCATAACATTTTTGTCTTGTCTTCATTAAATTTTAACACAAGATATAGACTGAAATTTGTTAATAATTTTAAAAATAACACTATGAGAATTTGTGTTATCTTTTAGTGTCAATAATATATCATCCGCAAATAAAAGTAGTTTCAAGTTTAAACTATGTCCAAATTGAATTCCTTTAATTTCTGAATTCTCTCTTATGTAATTTGCAAAAGGTTCCATTATTAAAGTGAATAATAACAGTGACAAGGGACATTCTTGTTTGTGCTTTTAGAAACAGGTATTGGTTGTGATATGTATGAACCTATTTTACATAAGCTAGTGATTTATCATATACATTTTTAATGAGATGTTGAAAATCTGGTGGAAAATTACATTCTTGTAAAACCAATAGAAGATAATCCCAATTAACCATGTCAAAAGCACAGTTTATGTCCAAGCTTACCAATGTTAAATGTTACTTAATGTTATTAGCATAATCAATTATAGTTAATATTATTTTTATCTTGTCATGTTTCTATTCTTTATAAAGCCTGTTTGGTCATTATTAATTTGGCATTGTAAAAACTGTTGAAACCTATTTGCAATGATGGACACAAATAATTTATAATCAACATTTAACATAGATATTGGCCTATATGAGATAGAGTCTGATGGATTTTTGTCTGATTTTGGTATTGGATATATAAGTGTGTATTTCCAAGAGGGTGGAGTTATTTTTAAATCTTTTACTGATTGAAAGGTATGAAGTAAGATAGACTTTAATCATACTTTGAGTTAGGAATTGGGTCCATTCCTGTCATGGTATTAGAAACCCAAAAAACTTGGAGAAATTAAACTGACTAGCTATTTGTTAGTAATTATGACAACAGGCAATATTTTCATATGTCCTTAATACTTCAAAAACCAAGTGACTTGGAAACTATTGCACGGCATCAAGTAAAATCTTAGATGTTTAAAAAAATGTCATTCATATCTGCACTATAAGTTGCACATCTTTTGAGATACTCAGTGTTATTTACATTGCTAATTATACAATTAAGCATATGTTTTCATATTTCTATAAATATCTCAATAAAGATGCACTCAGAGGGAAGTTTCTTGTGGTCATGGGAAAGATTACATCTGGTTAACAAAAGTGTTCTAACAATATATGTCTAGGTTGTGCAGTTCCAAATGCACCGGAATGCAAGATGTGTATAGGCTGCTGGAGGTGTGACATTCCACACCACATAGTTATTAATGAGGTATTCTTTTCAATTCTGAATTAATTAGCAGACATACCTATTAAGTATATACTGGCAAGTTAAGCAGTTCATCACCTGAGAGAATTGTGTATGATTTATTCTTTATTTTTTTTTTTGGCATTTCATTTAGATTTTTGTACTTCTGTGCTATTAAGTAACAGAGCATAATGGTATAAAGAGAAATGAAAATAGTTATTGTGAAGTTTGCCTACAAAACTGCAATAACTAGGTGTCAAGGGCTGCAACAGAACAACCTTGAGCTAGAAATTCACTATGAAAAGACACATTTTTGTGTTTTATTTTTTATCTCTGTTGGCTTTCCTGCAACAGAATCTCTGGTACAATTACATTACCATTTTTGCATGCTACTGCTAAACCACAGATAATGAAATTACACTCATTCAGATTGGGAATGAGTGAGTCTGCAGTGGATTTAAATGCTTTTGGTGATAACAGTTCATGCTGATCTCCAGATACTGTTCCATATATAGCTATCACCACGTACCAGCTCTGTTTTTCTAAACTGCTCAGAGAATCTCATGGTTACAGTTGTTATAATATAAAAGGGGACACATATGGTGAAACGCACATTTGTTATTTATTATGACTCAACTTTCAAACATGTTATGATGACCCTGCTTAAACCCAGGGCAGTAATTAAGGAGTCTCAGTCCTCACCCCTGTCTACTGTAAGGGAGCATCACTGAAAGCAGAGATAGAAACACACAATTTTCCCTAAGAGTACACCAGGAACAGGCTCCAAATCTGGAACTGGATTATATGCTTCACTCCAGATCCCCAAATGAGTATTCACACTAACCATTGCAGAGCACTGTTTCCCAGTTCAGGGTATTTGACACACTCTTAAATATTTGATATTCATACATACAAACACTATTGAGAAAGACTGGCACAGATTTACCTGCTATGTCCTTTATTACAAGGTAACAGCTTCCACCAGTAAAATACCACAATACCCTTCAAAAGGAGTGTTCAATTATATTGGGTAAAACAAGTACTGATATAAATGGCAGCATGTAATCAAAACAGCAAGGCTTTTTTGAGTGGCCCTGGTGTTATCACAATAAGCATAAATAGTCTCAGGTAACTAAAGGTTGTGCATCAGGGCTGGTAACTCAGCACGTAAAAATCAACTACCAATCATTAGCGGACTGGAGTTCCACTGTGGCGACCCCTAACCGGGAAAAGCTGAAAGACACAACAACAAGTCTCAGGTAACTAAAGGTACTTTTGAAATAACCAGTCAGAATAAAAGGTAGTAATATTTTTAACTATAAATAAAATAATTTAAAACATGTCAACACTGAATAACTGATTCTAATATACCACAGCATTTCACACATAGGAATTATGAAAATAACACTGTAGGACAGATTTCACACTTGTAGGAAAAACTCTAACTATCTAAATATAATTCCCTATCTAAATAATAACTATCCCTGTCTAATCTAATTAACTCAGCAAGGCAAGATACTACTCTTACTTCTGCCAGGCAAGAAGAATGTATGCCCACTCTTCAGGCTGTTGTCTGGTTCTCAGCGACTACAATAACAACTTCTACTATTATTGCTGAATAGCTCTGAAAAACAGAGTGATAACTATTGATCAGGAAAACAACAACCGACTAATGAGCAACTACAGCAACAACTGAACTTTAATTGACTCAGAACCTACTTTTATAGCAGAATTTTTAAAAAGTCACAGAAAGCTGTTATGAGAATTCTACTCTCTCTCATATCAGACTTTAAAAAGTAAGCAAAATAGCTGCTGTGGCGATTCTATTCCTTTCAGCTCTGGCACATGATGACATCACATCTAGATTAGCTGACTGGCATAACCTACATTCAGAATTCTTTTTTAAAAAAAACGTACATTTTGTCAGCTGGAGGAACACTGTTTGATTCAAACATCTCACATAAATCAAAGTAATAATCAAAAAAACATAAACTTGTATACAAAATTATAGCTAGTCATGCTGGCATATATAGCACAGGGTAATTTACAATTATTTACAAGTATTTATAAACCTTCAGCCAACCATACTAGCACAGATAACAATAACTAGTATCCTCACACATGTCATTAGGAATAAGGAATTTTTTAGTACTTGCTTCTGTAATAACAATGTAGAAGCTGATAAATATGAATTGTGGTGTGTGTATTAGCTACTGTGTCTTTATACATATCACTCAGCAAAGCAGATTACACAAAAACATTATGAGTGGCGGTTGTAGTCTTACTTATATTTGTAATGGCAATCTGCACTCTCTGTGTTAGTGCAGGCAAGGCATGATTCACAGAGGCTAATTGCAGTTATGCACAGTAGCCCCAAATAAACTTACGTAAATGAATGATTAATGAGATTTGGTGTGGAAGTTTTTATTCCAATATGCCACTTTTCCTTTCAAAGGAAGGCTTGAACTCAGAACTTTTATATCATAAAACCAACATCTTAACCATTTTGCCACAGAGTCATAGTCAGTTCTTGACTCATTTCCACACCATCTGCAAATGTGTTATATAAGATATGGTCACACCTTTTCTACATAGTTTGCATTTGGAAAAGATGCTTGCTGTTGCTGCCAGTTTAACTATTTCCTGATGTGAGCTAATTGTCTTGGCTGTGGCAAAAACATTTGTGTCCAGTTGTGCTTGCAGACCAAGAAGACAAAGAAACAGGCAAAGAATAAATCATTATAATTTTGATAATCAGGTAATTCCTGATAAATTTATAGCAGATAGGAACATTTTAAGGACTTTAGTGATTATGTATGGCCACAGATTTGAACTGGGGGGATGTGTGGCCTTTTTATACCTGTGAATACTAAGGTATGTGCAGCTGTCACTATACTTGATACGGAGACCTTCCAGAGGCAGCCTAAGGACACGGCTTATGCTTTGGGGATACATCAGCAGTTCCTCTATATGCTCTTGGCACATGTAGATCAGTATATCTATTTTGCAGTGTCATCTGAGAGCAAAGACAAAACCAGGCATACCTTTTATGGGATGGCACATTTCCCTGAGGTGCTTGTTGTGATGGATTGCACTCATGTTGCCATTAGAGCCCTATCAGGTTCATGAGGGAATAGTGCTGCAACAGGAAAGGGTAGCATAGGGCTTTGTCCCTACTGAATGGCGCACTGCTACAGTCATCCCTCTCCACAAAGGAGGAGTGACTACAGACCCAGAGAACTATCGCTCCATTAGCCTGATGAGTCTGATATGCAAAGCTATGGAATACATCATCATGGACCTAATAAAAAAGGATATAGGGAATCTCCAAACTCTGGATCCCACACAGTTTGGTTTTGTGATGGGTAGATCATGCCTGCTCAACTTGGTTGACTTCTTTGAGTCAGTCACCAAAGCTGTGGATGAAGCCAAGGTGGTACATACAGCCTACCTTGATCTGGCCAAGGCCTTTGATACCATTCCCCACTCAGGAATCATAGAAAAACTCACTAAGCTAGGCATCAACCCCTATATCACTAGGTGGGTTGCAAACTGGCTCACAGATAGAACCTGCAGTGTGAAAGTAGCTGACTCCAAGTCAGACTGCCGACCAGTCATAAGTGGAGTCCCACAGGGTTCGGTCCTGGGTCCTCTCCTGTTTTGTATCTACTTCTCTGAAGTCCAGGCCAACATGAAGAGACTCTGGTTGACAAAGTTTGCAGATGATTGCAAGTTGGGAGCTATTATTAACTCCCCAAGTGATGTTGACATCCTACAAAAAGGCCTCACTGAGACCAACTACTGGTATCAGAGCCATGGCCTTAAGCTCAATGCCAAAAAATGTGTCATTTTCCCCTTTGAGTAAAACCCAGTTTCCATGAATTACCACATCGATGGTAGTCCACTGAACACAGAAGGCATTATAAGAGATATGGCAACAAAGGTTGAAAGCAACCTCTCTTTTTACCACCATATTGCCACTCTGGTCAGAAAGTCCTTTTATGTGGCACATCTCATTACTATGGGTTTTGCATCCAGGAAGAAAGAGGTCATTGTCTCTCTCTACTCTTCCCTCATTAGGCCAGTCGAGTACAATGCCCCATTTGGCATGTACCTCACTAGACAACTGCAACAACTGGAGAGGCCACAAAAGTACCTCACAAAGAGGATCCTAGGCCTTAAACACTTGCTCTATATGAACAGACTCAAAAAACTCCAACTATTCTCTGTCTCATATCACCTACTTAGAGGCGATCTCTGCTTGACTTACAAAGCCATGTCTGACTCAGCTCTGTTAGAAATGCTACAGCTAAAGAAATCCCAATACCTCCGCACCACACGCTCCAGAGACCTCAACCTCAATACCACAATCAACAGAACGTGGTGGTGGGACAGGTTCATAACCCAGAGACTACCCGTGCTATAGAATAGACTTCCCATACATGTCAAACAGAGCACCTCACTTGCCCTCTTCAAGAGAAATCTTGATGAGTGGATGGAAAATAGAAAATTCACCCTGGGTAGCACTCCAGTGGCTCTACTCAACAGAGCACTGGGAACTAAGGTTGGGTAGCACAATGCCAGGGTAATCCTATGGGCTAGTATTGTAAAGGCTCCAGGGTCATTAGCCTAGTACACATAACACATGAACATATGAGCCTATTCCATCAACAGCCAGGTAGTGTGTGACACATGGGGGTGCATTGCCAACATCTCTGTCCAGCATCTTGGCAGTAACCCTCATTCCCATATCTGGAACACAAGCTCACTCTACCACCTCTTCCTGCATGGTAGGATGTAGCATGGTCACCTTGTTGGTAAGTGGATGTTTATTCTTAGTAAAATGTATTGTTCATTACTAAACCACACTTCATTTTTTTGCATCTCTCCCCCCGTCCTTTATATCTTTTTTTCTAGTGTTTTTTCCAGGTGATGCAGGTTATCCCCTAGAAGCATGGCTTATGACTCCTTTGAGGAATCTGATCCAAAATAAAAAATGGTTAAACTACTAAAAAATAAAAAAACAAGCCTCCAGGGCGCAAGAATGAAACTGCAACTGATGTAGTGAAGCTGCCACGAGTTTATTAAACACTTTTCATTTGACACAGAGTTCAAACTTCATCAGACAATTACATAATGGAAAAACCATAGCTTAATACTATATCCTGAAGATCACATGATGTTTACCTTGCAATCAGAAGGGAGATTTTGAATAATTAATTAGTTACATCATGGATCCCTGCCCTTCTGCATTCATTCAAGAAACCAGAATGAGTGCACTAAAACCTATGTTTTACCAACCAATGCTACATAAAAAATGATGCTAAATAACTAAATACTGTCAAATATCACACTATAAGCAGTACATAATTATTTTAAAAACATGTTTAAACTTTAAATACATAAAATAGTTGGATATTTTAACTGGAAGCATAGGTCAGTAAATTAAATAATGATATATAATAGTATAAATTAGCACATTTAATAATGATGCATTTGTTTGTTTATATTTTATGTATTTAAAGTTTAAACGTTTTTAAAATAATTATGTACTGCTTATAGTGGGATATGGGGATCCATGATGTAACTAATTAATTATTCAACATCTCCCTTCAATGGAGAACATTACTGAATGCTGCTTGACAATGGAACACACTACTGAATGCTGCGTGACAATGGAAAACACTACTGAATGCTGCTTGACAATGGAACGCACTGCTGAATGCTGCGTGACAATGGAACACACTGCTGAATGCTGCGTGAAAATAGAGCACACTGCTGAATGTTGTGTGACAATGGAAAACACTACTGAATGCTGCATGACGATGGAACACACTGCTGAATGCTGCGTGACAATAGAGAACACTACTGAATGCTGCCTGACAATGGAACACACTGCTGAATGCTGAGTGACAATGGAACACACTGCTGAATGCTGAGTGACAATGGAACACACTGTTGAATGCTGTGTGATAATCGACCACACTGCTGAATGTTGTCCAGTGTAACACACTATTGAATGCTGCATGACAATGGAGCACACTGCTGAATGCTGTGTGACAATGGAACACACTGCTGAATGTTGTGTGACAATGCAGCACACTGCTGAATGCTGTGTGACAATGAAGCACACTGCTGAATACTGCGTGATAATGCAGCACACTGCTGAATGCTGCATGACAATGGAGCACACTGCTGAATGCTGTGTGACAATGGAGCACACTGCGGAATGCTGCGTGACAGTGGAACACACTGCTGAATGCTATGTGACAATGCAGCACACTGCTGAATGCTGTGTGACAATGGAGTACACTGCTAAATGTTGCGTGACAATGGAGCACACAGCTGAATGTTGAGTGACAATGGAGCACACTGCTGAATGCTGTGTAACAATGCAGCACACTGCTGAATGCTGTGTGGCAATGGAGCACACTGCTGAATGCTGTGTGACAATGGAGCACACTGCTCAATGTTGTGTGACAATGAAGCACACTGCTGAATGCTGTGTGACAATGGAACACACTGTGGAATGCTGCATGACAATGGAGCACACTGCTGAATGTTGTGTGACAATGGAACACACTGCAGAATGCTGCATGACAATGGAGCACACTGCTGAATGTTGTGTGACAATGGAGCACATTGCTGAATGGTGCATGACTATGTGACAATGCAGCACACTGCTGAATGTTGTGTGACAATGTAGCACACTGCTGAATGCTGCATGACAATGGAGCACACTGCTGAATGTTGTGTGACAATGGAGCACACTGCTGAATGCTGAGTGACAATGGAACACACTGTTGAATGCTGCCTGACAATAGAGCACACTGCTGAATGCTGCATGACAATGGAGCACACTGCTGAATGCAATGTGATAATGGAGCACACTACTGAATGCTGTATGACAATGGAGCACACTGCTGAATGCTGTGTGACAATGGAGCACACTGTTGAATGCTGTCTGATAAAGGAGCACATTGCTGAATTCAGTGTGACAATGGAGCACACTGCTGAATGCTGCATGACAATGGAGCACACTACTGAATGCTGTGTGACAATGGAGCACACTACTGTATGCAGTGTGACAATGCAGTACACTGCCGAGTGCTGTATAATGAATTGTAGGGGACATGAGGGCACTTATTGCACGCAATCACTGCAGCTTCATGTTGGGCAGAAATGTGGGGTTCACTTGTTGATAGTAAGTGTCATGTGTTAAATGTAAACAGCTAAGCTTTTCAGTAATCATGTTAATAAGAATATGTCATGGCAGATGAACTAACCTTCCATAACAAGTCTGTGATGTGGGTTGTTGTCAGTGTCCCACCACCTCTGTTTATGCCAGTGCCATCCTCATCAGTATTGTGGTCATCTATGCCAGGGTCATACTCATCAGTATCACAGTCACATGTTTATCCCAGGGCCTTCCTCAGCAATATCACAGTCATGTGTTTATGCCAAGGCCATCCTCATCAGTATCACAGTCATGTGTTTATGCCAGGGCCATCCTCATCAGTATCACAGTCATGTGTCTATGACAGGGCCATCCTCATCAGTATCACAGTCATCTATGCCAGGGCCATCCTCATCAGTATCACAGTCATGTGTTTATGTCAAGGCCATCCTCATCAGTATCACAGTCATGTGTTTATACCAGGGCCATCCTCATCAGTATCACAGTCATGTGTTTATGCCAGGGCCATCCTCATCAGTATCACAGTCATGTGTTTATGCCAGGGCCATCCTCATCTGTATCACAGTCGTGTATTTATGCCAGGGCCATCCTCATCAGTATCACAGTCATGTGTTTATGTCAGGGTCATCCTCATCAGTATCACAGTCATGTGTTTATGCCAGGGCCATCCTCATCAGTATCACAGTCATCTATGCCAGGGCAATCCTCATCAGTATCACAGTCATGTGTTTATGCCAGGGCCATCCTCATCAGTATCACAGTCATGTGTTTATGCCAGGGCCATCCTCATCAGTATCACAGTCATGTGTTGATACCAGGGCCATCCTCATCAGTATCACAGTCATGTGTCTATGACAGGGCCATACTCATTAGTATCACAGTCATGTGTTTATGCCAGGGCCATCCTCATCAGTATCACAGTGATGTGTTTATCCCAGGGCCATCCTCATCAGTATCACAGTCATCTATGCCAGGGCCATCCTCATCAGTATCACAGTCATCTATGCCACGGCTATCCTCATCAGTATCACAGTCATGTGTTTATACCAGGGCCATCCTCATCAGTATCACAGTCATGTGTTTATGCCAGGGACATCCTCATCAGTATCACAGCCATGTGTTTATGCCAGGGCCATCCTCATCAGTATCACAGTCATGTGTTTATGCCAGGGCCATCCTCATCAGTATCACAGTCATGTGTTTATACCAGGGCCATCCTCATCAGTATCACAGTCATGTGTCTATGACAGGGCCATCCTCATCAGTATCACAGTCATGTGTTTATGCCAGGGCCATCCTCATCAGTATCACAGTCATGTGTTTATGCCAGGGCCATCCTCATCAGTATCATAGTCATGTGTTTATGCCTAGGCCATCCTCATCAGTATCACAGTCATCTACGCCAGGGCCATCCTCATCTGTATCACAGTCATGTGTTTATGCCAGGGTCATCCTGATCAGTATCACAGTCACATGTTTATCCCAGGGCCTTCCTCATCAGTATAACAGTCATGTGTTTACGCCAGGGCCATCCTCATCAGTATCACAGTCATGTGTCTATGACAGGGCCATCCTCATCAGTATCACAGTCATGTGTTTATGTCAGGGTCATCCTCATCAGTATCACAGTCATGTGTTTATGCCAGGGCCATCCTCATCAGTATCACAGTCATCTATGCCAGGGCCATCCTCATCAGTATCACAGTCATCTATGCCAGGGCCATCCTCATCTGTATCACAGTCATGTGTTTATGCCAGGGCCATCCCTATCAGTATTACAGTCATGTGTTTATGCCAGGGCAATCCTCATCAGTATCACAGTCATGTGTTTATGCCAGGGCCATCCTCATCAGTATCACAGTCATGTGTTTATACCAGGGCAATCCTCATCAGTATCACAGTCATCTATGCCAGGGCCATCCTCATCAGTATCACAGTCAGCTGTTTATGCCAGGGACATCCTCATATCACAGTCATGTGTTTACGCCAGGGCCATCCTCATCAGTATCACAGTCATGTGTTTATGCCAGGGCCATCCTCATCAGTATCACAGTCATGTGTTTATGCCAGGGCCATCCTCATCAGTATCACAGTCACATGTTTATCCCAGGGCCATCCTCATCAGTATCACAGTCATGTGTTTATGCCAGGGCCATCCTCATCAGTATCACAGTCATGTGTTTATGTCAGGGCCATCCTCATCAGTATCACAGTCATGTGTTTATGCAAGGGCTATCCTCATCAGTATCACAGTCATCTATGCCAGGGCCATCCTCATCAGTATCACAGTCATGTGTTTATGCCAGGGGCATCCTCATCAGTATCACAGTCATGTGTTTATGCCAGGGTCATTCTGATCACTATCACAGTCACATGTTTATGCCTGGGCCATTCTCATCAGTATCACAGTCATCTATGCCAGGGCCATCCTCATCAGTATCACAGTCATGTGTTTATGCCAGGGCCATCCTCATCAGTATCACAGTCATGTGTTTATACCAGTGCCATCCTCAACAGTATCACAGTCATGTGTTTATGACAGGGCAATCCTCATCAGTATCACAGTCATCTATGCCAGGGCCATCCTCATCAGTATCACAGTCATGTGTTTATGCCAGCACCATCCTTATCAGTATCATAGTCATGTGTTTATGCCTAGGCCATCCTCATCAGTATCAGAGTCATGTGTTTATGCCAGGGCCATCCTCATCAGTATCACAGTCATGTGTTTATGCCATGGAGATCCTCATCAGTATAACAGTCATCTATGCCAGGGCCATCCTCATCAGTATCACAGTCACATGTTTATCCCAGGGCCTTCCTCATCAGTATAACAGTCATGTGTTTATGCCAGGGCCATACTCATCAGTATCACAGTCATGTGTTTATGCCAGGGCCATACTCATCAGTATCACAGTCATGTGTTTATGCCAGGGCCATCCTCATCAGTATCACAGTCATGTGTTTATGCCATGGCGATCTTCATCAGTATAACAGTCATCTATGCCAGGGCCATCCTCATCAGTATCACAGTCATGTGTTTATGCCAAGGCCATCCTCATCAGTATAACAGTCATCTATGCCAGGGCCATCCTCATCAGTATCACAGTCATGTGTTTATGCCAAGGCCATCCTTATCAGTATAACAGTCATCTATGCCAGGGCCATCCTCATCAGTATCATAGTTATGTGTTTATGCCATGGCCATCCTCATCAGTATCACAGTCATGTGTTTATGCCAGGGCCATCCTCATTAGTATCATAGTAATTTCCCTGTATGGAGAGCAGGCTTTCCTCACTGAATATTAAACAGATAAGTGTAGGAGGCCCCGCACTACTACTGCTATGGGCAATTACATTATGTCTTGCCTTTGCTCTGGCATGTCCTACCATATGATTTATCTTTTTTCTGTACTGTATGAATGTGTGGTTCCTGTCTCCAGCAGTTTTTATGTCCATAACTACCTGGTTCCACATGTTTGCTCTCTGAGCTTGTGTTGGGCCCCCTTTCCTAGGGGTCTAATGAGAACAAGTTGTCCTTTTGGCTGAAATTGTCTTTTTTTCTGTCTTGATCCCTGCTGCTGCATCATGCTTTAAGCTGGACCAGCGTATCTGAGTAACTCTAATGGAACTTGATTTAACAAAATTAAACACACTCATTACACCTACATCAAAGGCTGTGAAACCATGTCTGAATTCCTTACACTTAAATCCCTTTTTTAAACCATGATAAAGATATATTGACTGTCTGAGTTCAGCATAAGTACAGTGAAATTCTAATCAAACCTGATCAACATCCTCTTCACCTTTTATAGGGCCAAATGAGAAACAAAATGCCGAGGTTTTCCAGTGTCCTTTTATGTTATCGCAATATATCTGCACACAATGAAACGTTCAATGATCTTTCATCAAACATTTCCTATGTAAATAACACTGCCATGGATACTCAGCTTTAATAAATAACATTTGAAATTCCCACCTCCTATCATTCCCCCTCCCGTTATTGCCTTTAGCATACAACAACTGCATGTAACATTAACTTCAGACTGAAACAAAAATACATTTCCATGGAAGTAATTATTCATTAAGTTGTATTTCATAGCTTTCTAATATTTTATAAGTGTAAAGTTGTTTTTTGCTCAAAACTTCCATGCTTTTCCTTAGCACTTGCCACTGAACTTGACTGCCCATAGATAAATATTGTGCATTTTAGGTTCATAGGTTCATAGGTAGGTACTAGGCTATCTGCCTGAAGGCATTTATAAGCCTAGCCAGAATGTGTTGGCTTTCGCCGCCCCCTTAGATTAGTTCCCCTGTACCTCTGTCCAGCAGAGCCACTGAAGTGATCTCCAGGGTAAACTTTCTTTTTCCCATCCACTCATCAAGGTTTCTTTTGAAGAGTGTTAGCGAGGAGCTCTGCCTAATGTAGATTGGAATCTTGTTCCAAAGCATGGGAAGTCTTGAGGACAGGAATCTATCCCTCCAGCACGACCTATTTATTGTTGTGGTAAGGTTTAGATCCCTAGAGCGTGTGGCTCAAGAGGATATGGTTTTCTTTAGGTGAAGCATGTCCATCAATTCTGAGTTGGACATGGCCTTGTATGTCAGGCATTGATCACCTCTGAGTAGGCGGTATGCAACCGAGTACAGCTGGAGTTTCTTCAGCCGAGCTGCATAGGGCATCTGTTTGAGGCCAATAATCCTCTTGGTGAGGTACTTCTGTGGTCTTTCCAGCTGTTGCAGGTGTCCTGTAAGGTTCATCCCAAATGGGGCATTGTACTCTATGATGGGTCTGATGAGTGATGAGTAGAAGGGCACAATGACCTCTTTTGATCTGGATGCAAACCTTTTTGTGATTAGGTGAGCCATATCGAATGATTTTCTAACCACTTTGGCAATGTGATTATCAAAGGAGAGATTACTGTCTACTTGGGTCCCCAGATAATTTATTACGTCTTCCATATTTAGGGGACTACCATCTATGTGGTAGTTTGTGGGTACTTTGTTTTTTTCAAAGGGGATGACTGTGCACTTTTTGGCATTTAGCTTGAGGCCATGATTTTGACACCAGGTATCCATCTCAGTGAGACCCTTTTGGAGGACGCCTGTGTCAGCTAGAGAGTCAATTATAGCCTCTAGTTTTCAGTCATCTGTGAACTTGGTCAGCCATAGTCCTCCTGTGCTTGCCTGTACCTCTGAGAACTATATGCCAAACAGGAGGAGTCCTAGGACTGAGCCCTGGGGAATGCCATTTGTAACCGGTTTAGAGTCGGACCTAGCTCCTGCAACTCACACCATGTGGGTTCTGTCCATGAGCCAGTTGACAACCCATCTTGTGACATAGGGGTTAATATTCAGGCTGGTGAACTTGTCTATAATACCAGAATGGGGAATGGTGTCGAAGGCCTTTGCGAGGTCTAGGCAGGCTGTGTGTACCACCTTTCCCTCATCTATAGCCTTGGTAACTGTCTCAAAGAAGTCTACCAGGTTTAAGAGGCATGATCTGCCCTTAACAAAGCTGAACTGGGTAGGGTCCAGTGTTTGGAGGTTCCCAATGTCTCTGTTAATGAGTTCCATGATGATGCGCTCCATAGCCTTGCAGACCAAGCTAGTCAGGCTTATATGGCGATAGTTCCTGGGGTCTGTTGTGGCTTCACCTTTGTGGAGCAGAATAACCATTGCTGTGAGCCACTCTATGGGTGCATAGCCTGTGGAGAGGCTGAGTTTGAACAGTGTGTTTAGGTGAAGGGTTAGTTCATCTTTGAGCTCATGTAGAATGCAGCCTGGGATACCATCTGGTCCCATTGATGCTGTGTTTTTGGCTTTGGAGAGGGCTGTTTTAACCTGAGTTTCTGTAATTTCAGGGGCTCTACATTCTTCTGGTATGGTTATGGGCCCTTTTGGGGGTGAGAGAGAGGGTGAAGTTTGCACTGAACCTGTCTGCCAGGATGTTGGCAATATCGATCGGTTCAGTGTATTTTGTGCCATTCTGCACTAACACCGAGAAGATCTGAGCATTGCCACTTAGATTCTTGACATAGCTAAAGAATGTCTTGTGGTTATCTTTGAAGTCCTTGGCAATTTTTCTTTTGAAGCTCGCCTTGGATGATTTTATGAGGGATTGTAGTTTCTTGCTGATACTGATCAGGATGTCTTCCCTTCTTGGGATTTTACTCTTTTCTGTACTAGTTTCCTCCTTCTATTGTATAGCTTGTTTATGGCAGGGGTCCACCAGACTGGTTTTCTTTTCTTGGAAGAGTGAGTCTTGGTTTTGCTTGGGATGGCACAATCCATACATTCTTGTAGGTGCCTGTAGAGTGCATTAGTAAAGGATTTTGCAGCTTGGACATTGTTATCCTTCAGCATGGGGGCTTTGAAACTTTCCACCTCAGTCTTAAGTAACATGAAGTTTGCTTTTGAAAAGTTTTTCATGGTGGTTTCTTTGTCTGGTGGTGGGGGTGGAATATGGCTATCCGAAGTGATTTGTTTATGGTCAGATCTAACCAGTGAGGGGTTGACCTCTGGTGTGGAACACTGGTAGCCCATGTTGGTGATGACCAGGTTCAATATGTTGTCACCTCTGGTGGGAGTGTTGACCAGTTGATCCAGGGCATTTGAGTTTATAAATTCTAGGAAATGTTGGGCAAGGGAGTTAGTACTTGAGTAGTTCTCCCAGTTAATGTTTGGGTAATTGAAATCATCCTATATTAGGGTGTATGGTAGGACCTTTATGTTTCCCAGTGTTTTCAGAAACACAGAATGGGGGTCCTTGGATGTGCTGGGTGATCTGTAGCAAGCTACAATTTAAATTGCAGTTTTGCCCATTGTTAGATGCTGTGCCACTAACCTGGAGGTGTGGGTATCCTTGATGAATATGGATACGCCCCCACCTTTTGTATTTTTGGTCCGGGTTCTGTGGCTGAAATGTATGGTATGAGTTGTAGCCTGGTAGTGCTGGGGTGCTCTCTGGAGCCTTAAACCAGGTTTCTGTTACTGCACATATATCGATTTTCTCCATACTGAGGAGTGCCTCGAGTGCATGCATTTTGAGGTTTAGACTTCTGGCATTGAGTAGCACTACCCTCAGGTTTTTGTTACTTGTGCTATTATTTAAAGTTACTGACACAAGTTTGGACTGCCCTACATATTTTCTATGCAAATTAAGGTTAGCTGTGCTGATCTATATTAACTGCAATAATACGGTTGTGTATATCTGGTCATATAGATGTAGACAGCCTTCAGGTGGTTGTGGACAAGTTATGGTGTGAGCTGTGCTGGCCATGAAAATGAGCAGTAGCACACAACATATCCAAATGCAAGTTAAGTATCCCACAGCATTTTCAAAGAAAATTGGACTAATTCAATGAGTAGCTTAGTGTTTAATGAAGCCTAATCCATAGTCATCCTGCATAATATGACACACCTAAAACTTCCTAACAGTAAATTAGTTTAATTAAATCAATGAAACACCAACTGGACATGTTATCAATAAATTTTACTTACAAAACATAAATTATGAAAGGATTACCTCAATCACTAATTCATATTTCCTGCTTCCATACCATTTCAATGTTATATGTTAATGACAAAATGTGTATTTCATGTGAAAACATTACTCTCCTTAATCAAACGCACATATAAGCCCATGATAAAGTAATGCAATAATGTCCATTTTCCTTTAGGAAACTCAATATCATCTGCACATATTCAATGAAATTTTAAAAAAGTAATATATATGTATGTATGTATCCATGTTGCTTTCACAATGTATGCAACAAGCCTAACCTAAAGAAATATCACATCCATCAGTAAAACCCCTGCATGGCTGCATGAGTTGGGTATAGAGATGTCGCACCAGCTTCTGGTCCCAGCCTGTGCATCACAGCTTTGTGGTTACATTTCTCAGCTTGGTGCTGGCACTTTTAAAGATGGCAGCACCTGTGAAAGCATGAGGTCGAGCTCCAAGCTGGTCAGATATGTAGACTAAGGCTATGGTCCCTGTCTATCAAAAGACATACCTGCAGAAAACTGAAACTGCATTGGCTGGTACTGAGGGGATGACGGTTGACATTTGGCAGGAGTTGGGTTACCACCTGTCATTCATGACAGGGATTACCCACTCTTGGTCTCAGTTTCAGCACAGGTATGATGACCTACAGAACAGCAGGCCTGATCAGCTGGTTCCATGGATTTCTCACATTAGAGCAAGAAGGCCAGAGTTCTACAGTAAGTAGTTTTAACATTTTACTTTTTCCTCTTACCTAGAAAGGTTTTAAGAAATAGCATAGAAATTGTCTAAAACTGTATGCTAAATAAATGCAGCTATGTGCAAGTACAAATGTATGTGTCATTGCACAGATGTAAGTATATGTGTGCAAAAAGGAAGAAATTCACTGAGATGTATTTTGAAATATACTTTCACGTGTTTACAAACATGTATGTGCATGTATATGCCTTTATGCATTTGCACATACCGTGCATGCTTAAAATATATTGTAAAGATGGTATAATATGCTGTAATTGCTAGTTAATTAATTATTTGTAAGACAGTCAGAAAACTTTTAAAATGCACAGGTCTGTGTAAGCCACAAGTCATTTATTAATGTAGTGCTTTAGTAACACTCATTATTTCCAAAATAAGTGTTACATGTACAAGATGGCTGACCAGGATGAACCACTGCACACTAGGCAGAGTGGGGGAGGGTTAAAGTATTGATTGAATGACCAGCGCAGGAGTAAATGCATGCTGCCGAATCTACCTGATGTTCATGAAAAAGGGGTAAGCATTGAAAGGCATATTGCAAAACACTCATTACATTACAAAATGTAAAACTATGCTAAGTATGATAGATTTAACCATGCTCATAACAGACAAGCTGAATCCAGAAAAACAAAAGAAGAAAAATAGCAGTCGTGACATCCTTTTACATTTACCTGCATTAAACAAAGTCAGGAATGAGAATTTTAATATTCAAGAAACAAACATAACAGATTATGTACAGATACTTCCTACTTATTAGGAATCTGCATATAATCTAGAAAGGCCTACCTTGCCGATTAAGAAATTTAAGCATTGTAAAAAGGTATGCAAAATATGACAGGTAAATAAAAATGCACAGTTTTGTTCTTTTTTTCTGCAGATGATGAAATCAATTAGGACAGTTGCTAGTGAAAATAAAGACTGGATATGTTAACAAAAGTGAAAATAAAGACTGCAGATGTTAACAAAGTGAAAATAAAGACTGGAGATGTTAGCAAAGTGAAAATAAAGACTGCAGATGTTAAAGTGAAAATAAAGACTGGAGATGTTAACAAAGTGAAAATAAAGACTGGAGATGTTAACAAAGGCTGCCCATGAATATGCAAACAGTTCAGTATGATATAAAATAATCCCTTGTTTAAAAATAAGTATTCAGATGTATGTATTAAGGAAAAATTAAATGCACAAATAATCTGCTACTATTAAATAACTCAAGCACAATCAATTTCAGTAGCTTATTGCAGTTTTTATTTTTGTTAATTTAAGCCTGCTTATTTGATGCTTTCAGTAGCACAATTCAGAATATATTGTCACTTTAAAATGCACAACCATTTCATATCTTAAAACTGATTAGTAGATGCTTATAATAAACATTTTCTTCATGTAAAAATGTACCACCATTTCATATCTTACACCTGCTTTTATATGCTAAGTAAGTACTGTTAATAACAAATATACTGAAGTAGCAACAAATAAGATCATTGGTAAGTACTAGCCTAGCTGCCCTTGAGGGCCATTTTAAGCCTAGCACATTTCCCTTTTGGTGCTCGAAATAACCTGCCCCATATGGTTAGAGATTTGCCTTACCCATCCAATGAGCGATAATTATATATTATTACTAATGAGAGTAGGTAGGGTCATGCCATAGATAATGTCAAAGGACCCATTCATGGGATAAATAATACATCTGTTCAGACGTCTTCTCCCAGGGCAAAAGGGAAATATATGTATGCGTTCATGATATATATATATATATATATATATATATATATATATATATATATATATTTATATTTATCTACCTCTATATATATATATATATTTACATACACACACACACACACACACACACACACACACACACACACACATATCACAAACACACATGCATACATATTTTGCCGTGGGAGAGGACATCTGACAGTACTCAAAGACTACAACTTTTCAAGACTGTACATATAAATGATATATATATACATATATATATATATATATATATATATATATATATATATATATATATATATATATATATATATATATATATATATATATATATATATATATATATATATATATATATATATATATATATATATATATATATATATATATATATATATTTATAAGGAATTTAACCAGTACAGTAGGTTGTCATATCCCTCCTCCGGACTAGTAATCAAGAAGCCTGAATCCTCACCTCTGACACTGGTGAGGGATGTTCACTTGGAACAAAAATAGATGCACATAGTATTTCCAGATGCAGCTGTCTGTATCAAGCACAATTTCCCTTAAGATCACACAGGGAACACACTCAGTCGGGGGGGTGGCTGGGTCTCCCCCTCTCTCTCCAGGCCCCCATTAAGACTCCACATGGGCACAGCTGTATAGTTGAGTCCTCAACTGAGTGTCCAAGCCAAGTCTTTCACCACTCTCTCTGTGAAATCAGTGCTGTGTGTCCCTGATGCAAGCAGTTGACACACACACTCTTTGAGATTTGATTTGCACTTGCGCACACACACACACACACACACACACACGCACACACACACACACATACACACACACACACACACACACACACACACACACACACACACACACACACACACACACACACACATTTGGGAAAGGCTGGAACAGATTTGATCACTCTGCTACCCTTTGCCCAGACTATAAGATAGTTACAGCCAACAGACACAGATAGGTAATAGGCAAATTCATCAGAATTTAATTTAACAAGGGAAAATATATTGTCTAAAATGTAAAGCTAACTGCATCCTGAAACATAAGCTAAATGAAACCCGTACATAGAACAATAGCCAGTGTGCTTCTTTATGTTAGTAATTATGGAGAAACACTGTAATCAGTAGAAAACGAAGATGAAAATGAAGGCGTGTTGCATGTCTAATGCAAATCGCAGTACAACCTGACCTTATTCAGAGAGCTGACTGAATGGGGAATAGTTAGAGATGGGGTGAGGTTACCCTTAATGCCCAAATTCATTTCAGTATAGGAGGCTGCCTTCACTCCAGGCAGATGCACCAAATATAATTGCAAGAGAATGCATGAATGTTTTACTTTGTGATCATGGATTCAGTGCCCAAAAGGTTTAAGTAGCACTTTATATGAATATGTAATAAAGCATTTGGATGAAACCATCAAGCAGGTCTAGGCACCCAGTTTACAGAACCAGCCGTCAGATTCTCAGTGGAGATAAACATGATTTAGTACTTGATGCATCTACCTTTCCTCTTTTATACCCAACACAAATATATATATATTTTTTTTGCTTGTTTGTTTTGCTTTTTTTTTTTTTTTCTTTTGTTTAGCATGAACTGATGGTGCTACAGACAATCTCCTTTCTTATCTCTGACTCATTTCTCAATATTCTCACTAACAGCTTTGTAACCCATTCTATTTTAGCTAGAATCGAAGCAAAGAAATTCTATTACCATAGATGTTAAATATTGATATTGAACCGTTTTGACTATAATGAACTTGAGGAATTCTATTTCTCAATGGTTGTACCATCTAGCTGGAGCAAGGTTCAGTCGAATCAGAGCAGTGGAAGAGGTTAGCTTTGAGAGGCTAACATCAGAGAGGCAAAGAGGGAAAGTGAAGTGGATTTCCAGGTCTTTCTTCCATATCACACATGCATGCTTCCACACACACTTATGGGCAATTTAGAAGTTGTCTGTCTTCCTGCCACATATGTTTGGAATGAGAAAACCCACATGAATACAGACAGGACATTCAGACTCAGCATAGAAGGCACCCCAGCTATGAACTGAACCACAGAATCCCATACTGTGAGGTGACAATGCCACCCAAAGTACCACAGAACCACCCAGTCCAATGATTACTGTACTTATATATGAATGTCCTAGCAATATTGATTGAATTTTTTTATATTATTTTTATTTCAGTTTCTGACTAATATAGGCAGACTTAGACTATAAGTCTTATTATGGGGTGTCCCAGGAGAAGAAGGAAGTTAAGTGATTTGTTAGGTAAACAGTTGCACCAAAAGTTGCAGAAAAAGGCATACTTTTATTTAGATAACATGATGCAACATAAATGAAAAAGGGAATACAGAAAATGCTAATGATTAAGACACAAGGTAGCAGGAAAAGCCATACAATGAACAAACCACAGAAAGATATTTTTGAACAAAAAAAAAAATCATTTTTAAATGCATAAAAGTGCAAAAATTTACAAAAAAAGAGATAGTGAAGCTTGAGAAACCTAGACGTGAGAGAGCTGGAAAAGAAGGCTGAAAAATCAGAGGTAGTAAATAAATACTTATTTTTCATATTTACAGAGAAAAAAAGTCAGTGTTAGGTATGGAAGGCAATTTAGAAGCTAAAGTGTTCAGATTGTTTTATAGACTTTGTAAGATCCCTTTAATCTGACTGCTTCTTGTATTCTCATACATTCCCCTTGGCTTACTCATCAAAGATAAACACTTCTTATTCCATTCCATATTTATCACTTAATCTATCCCTTAGGAGCTATAGCATCATTATTCCCTACATAATATTATAATTTTTCTTCATTAGATATGTAGAGAGCTGTGATGTCTGGCTATATCCGACCAGACTGCCACAAATTAATGTGATGTCCGGCCAATACCTCACAGGACTGCCAACAATTAAATGATGTCCCTTACTATCCTGGGTCAGTAACTAAGGAGCGTCAATCATCACTACTGACTCCAGTATGAGACTGTCACTTAAACACAAGTAATATTTCACAATTTTCCCCTAAGAACACAAAAGGAACATGGTCTATTTTTCTAGTACTGGACTATATACTGCTGTCCACTCAAATGTATTTTCCTTATTACACACTTCAGAGCAAAGTGCTCCAGTTTAATACCTCTGATGCACTCACACACAAAGTAAATTTAAATATCATACATCCAAACACTTCTGGGAAAGCCTGACACAGATTTCCAGCTATGTCGCTTTCCCAAAATAAAATGGTAAGACTGCCACCAATCATAAGGTCTTCATGCCCTTTAAAAGGCGTGTCCAATTATAAAAATTAATTATCAAAATAAATGATAGCTATAACCAGAGCAGCCAGGCCTCTAGGTGACCTGGGGAGTATCAAACAAGTAAAAGCATTCTCTAATCTCTAAAGAAAAACACTGGTTCCAGCTACAATGTAAAATAATGAAAAACATTTAATAATAAGTAAAAATAATTACAAGATTGTAAATCTATCATTCTCAGTAAATACCAGAAATTCAATCACCAGAAATGTAAAATCAAACTGCAGGATAGGAGTCCATTATTCAAGAAAAATTCTACCTTAATAAGTAAACTTTCCTGATTTAACTAAGGAATACTGTCCCTGATATAATAGTAAGGCCAAGACAAGGTTACAGTTTAATGGTGAATTCTCTTTTCTTGGTGTTCACTGACTGCTCAGTACTTGACAAACTGCACAGCTTCTCAGTCTCAACTGCCTTCAGCAGTCTCAACTGTCTAATTTCAAAATGTACCAGTCAACTATAAAAAAAATATTTTTTTTCTGTCAATCATCTCTTAGCAGCCAGTACTATTCTAATGACATCACTCACTGCTCATCTGATTCACCACAGTTTGTACTTTAGAATTCCCCTCTCAAATGTGCAGTTAGAACTGTATCAAAGTAGTGACAGATTCTTTAAACATTCTGTTTAAACAGGAAAATACTCAACATTTTAAAACTCATTTACATTTTCACAATCAGGCATGCAGGCATACAATACAAGTTATTCTGTGAATATGCACAAATGTCCTCCCAGACATAACACAGATGACAGTATTTTCAATTTCTTCACAAGAGCAATATAGCCTCAGAGCTCAAGGACTTATAACTGCTGTACAGCAGTAGTCATGTAAGACAGACTTTCTTTCCTTGCCATCGTTTTTCTCCTAATTTCAATAATATCTCAATTTTTTCAGTTTCTTCTACTACAGCAAATCTACCACAGTCCTTTACTACCTCATATTCTGGGGCTGTGGGTTCTGTCTAAACTGTGTTTATGTCACTGCCCTTTCTGCAGTACTTTCTAGTCACTCTCCCATCTTCTATTCAAGTTTTGCTTCCTTAAGGTATCTCCTTCTGACTGTATTGATATTCAGATTATTTTATCCTGAAATAAACTACTTTAGTGCTGTCTTCTTATCCAGTTTTCTGTCTTGTAGTTATCCGTTTTACTTCATCTACCTGCATCATCTCTCCTCATTCATTAGCAGTTTCTTCTAAGCAAAATGAAAGGAAAATCCATATGAGATCACTCTCAAAATATTCAGATGTATAACTTCTTATGTCTCCTAGAAGCATGACTGCACTAAATTGCTTCTTTGTCTCTGTTAGAGCCTTTCTTACTTTCATCTTTCTTTTGTACAAAATGGTACACAATTTCTTTTGTCCCCATCTACTAACTAATAAACTCCCCATATTGTCATCCTCATTAACGTATTTAATTTACACTGAACAAGTGAGTTTGATCATTTGGACCCATTTTCAGTTATGACCTAGTCAGTTTAGGTCTGATATTCATAGTTTTCATGCTCACAACTGGCTCTTGCTTAACTTGAATGTTGGAGAAACAGCTTTTTCAAAATCAGAACTCTGCTATTTGCATTTCTTCCCTGCAGTTATTAAGAACTTCTCCAAACTCACATATTTCAATGATTCTGTATTAAAAAAACAACAAGTGTTATGATGAACTAGGCCGGCTGTCTGATTTTGTTTTAGAGAGCTGTAATAGCTGCTACTGGAATCCTCTTTTTAAGGAATTCCTCTGTTGGTGGATATGGTTGACCCTCTATGTCAATGTATTAAATATCAGTAATTTTATTCACTTAGTGCTGTAGTTATAACAATAATTGCTGTAATTCTGCTTTGCAATATATGTAATTACTGTAGCTGCCTTGTTAGTTAATCCTTGAGGTATGGACTCAGTCCACCACGCAGGTTTATAGAAAACACTGATATGTCAGACTCATTTTTATTGTGTAATTTACATTTTTATATAGGCCTTGTTCCTAAGTCATAGATGAAAATGGTCTTAGATCTGCTGATCTACCTGGTTATCAAATAAATAAATACATAGAAAGCAACATCAAAGATAGACTCAGATCTGATGTTTGTTGTGACACGTGGTCTAACAGTAAGTGCACAGTGACACAGAACAGCAAAGCCAACCAGAGTATTTACATACGAACGAAGAGAAAGAAGAAGTAATTATCACTCTATACAGACAGCATGTGAGACCACATAGGAAGTGCTGTGTGCAGTTCTGGAGATTTCCATTCTGCCAGGATGCTAACAAGATAAAGGTAGCACAGAGATAGTCAACAAAAACAGGTTGTGATCTGCACCAGAAATCATATAAAAAGACTGTTTGACCTTAGTATATACAGTCCTAAAGAAAACAAGCAGAGAGGTGCATTATCACAACACTTAGTTGCATGGAGGGGAGGAATAGATTCAGCTGGATACACTGGTTAAAAAACTGGTTAGAGCAGGACAACACAGTATATTATATACAGTGTGAAAAGTTCAGGGCAGACTTAAGGTGATAGTTTTCACCTACGGGGTAATGAATGAC